>NC_056726.1:1191434428-1191601928 GCF_019279795.1 Protopterus annectens
TTTTTATATTTTTTATAAGCTGGGTAAGACACATTCATGGATCAATTTAAAGTTAAGGGGTGCTCACCCCTCCTCCATTTGCATTATAGTTCTGGTGCCTTGACCTGTAATTTAACCTTTGCCAAATAATGAAAAGCTGTAGTTTAATTCAGTCTCCAACATTTTTTTTGGCAGTGTGAACTTAATATGAACTTTAAAGAGATTTTTGAGGTTCAAATGAAAAAAAAAAGTTAAGGTATATAGACATTTGCTGTGCTAACTGTTTCCCTAGAAGAGAAAGCTGGAGTTCAGCAAAATAAATATTTTATAGTATAGGTACAGTATGTTAAAATAATATCTACACTATTTTATATATTCCTTGAAAAGAAAGCTACAGTCATGAGGTAGAAGCAGAAAGAAAACCTTAGATGAGAATAAAAAATCAGTGCTAAGTAAAACATCATTATTATTCAATGATAGCAATTATTCTGTGGAGATAAATGCAGAATCATAAAAAGGTTGCCCTGTCATTTTACTAATTATTTTCATGCAATCGTTTTTTCCCCTTTGTCCCATCCATCCAGAAATTGTTTTTTATAATTAATACTAAATGGAAGAATGAAATATTTTAAGTGAGGTTTGCAAAGCATGTGACACTCTCTGACGTACTTCTGTGGGTAGAAACGATCTGCATTGAGCAAAATGGTCGAGCATTAATTAAAAATCCTCACCCACACCATGTGGCTTTGTACTTCCTCTGCATTTCAAACCTTTCATTTGTTTTCAGACCCAGTATCTATTGAAGAATTCTCTAAGGTGTTCTTTTGGTCAAGATTTAAACAATAAAAAGTATGGTTTGTAACTCTCTAAATGTCTGTACGTTAATAAATGCATTGTAAATTAAGAGGCATCACAATAATTAATGGCTGCAAGTTAAGAGGAAACTGTTACCTCCCTAAGCAGGGTTTCTTTTTAAAATAACAAACTATTAATGCAAATCATGTTAGAGACACTGTTTCAACTTTTTCGTATGAAGGTAATGTGATATCATTTCAAAAAAAAGACAGTATGTTGTTTAATAAGACAAAAAAAAATGCCAAGAAAACGTGTTAGTTTGTCGGCTAGAATACAATCTGGGAACTGCATGCTAAATGGATGAAAGTATATTTTAATTGTTGAACTTCAAGCCTATCATATCTCAATGGGATTTTCCATGCTCACCAGAATAAATTAGTCTAGCGGTTAAACCTCTGCATTCCAGAAACACAGGAAATTGCTCTGTAATTTTCATAGCTAGGATCCAACCTGCAAAAACTAACAAAATACATGAGTGAATAAATCCGTACTTGCAGCTGTACAGCTTTGATAGGTTTAGGATAAATCATATGAATGCTGAAGTTCATAATGGTATGTTATTATTTATTTAATATTATTTTTCATCTAAAGATATATTGCAACTAAGTGAATTTAAAGGTACTTGATGTACGATATGGCAATTAATATATGAATCACAAAATTTGCAAGTACGGATTGAATTAATTATTTTATAAGAGTAGTAAAATTGTTATCCTTTGGCATATGTTGTTTAAACATATTTCAAAAATAGTAATAAAACATTAAAATAAGAACCATCTCAGAACCCATGAAAATACTTTAGCTCTGGACCCATATGAGTTGGGGATTGCTGGAAAAAAGGCACAATTTTGGGCTTTCCAATTAGTTATTATTGTTAAAACTATTTAACTCTGATTGTATTTAAGCCTTGCTTTTGTGTGGGCTTGCGCTCAGTTTACCAGAGCTGCTCAGAGTTCGACGACCTTAGCCAGAGATTTAGAGTGACTCTAAACTGAAATCCAAGGCATTCACTGAAATCAACTGAAAAATAAGTATATTTTAAACCTGCATTGCACTTTCTGAACTGTATTGAACTTACCTGCTGCTTAATTTCACTGATTTTGCTGTTGAGAATGTTTTATTCTGCACTTCGAATGTTTTAAGTACACCTGTCTTTTATAGCATAGGTTAGATTCATACTTGCTGACTCTAGACTGTTTGGTATCACTTGAGCACTAAAACCAGCCATTTTACAATAAAATGGCCTCCCTGCACCCTTGTGGCAGATGTGTGTAGCTCAGGACCCATCTGAGACTGTTGGAAAAATGATCATTTTTGGGCTTTACTATTGGTTAGTTTGTGGTAAAACTGTTTAATTCCTCGTATTTAAGTCTCACATTTGCATGTAGCTGCACACTGTGCAACAGAGTTTGGCACTGCCATGCACAGACACAAACACCTAAAAAGACAATTTTCCCTAGACATCTGCTAATGAACCCTCCCAGACTCCCCTGCTGTACTGTGAGCAGCTCAGTTGAGAACTGAGAAGTGTTATAGCAGTGTTTAACCCTAGCCTACTTCAGAATAGACCACTCTTAATCCTAGAGCAAAATCTGGTCTAACTAGCCCACTCCCTACTAGTAACTGAGGTATAATCCTACCATAATGCATCTCCGGTTCCCACCATTTCTCAGGCTAGTCTGATTAACATGGGCTTCCTGAGCCAATGTAGTAGTTGCCTAATGTTTACTGACAACCACTTATTCCAAAAACAAACCGATACAATATGTGACAGATCTATATACACTATGAATGTGGAATAAATTCTCTCACATAACAACAAGCCAGACATCAAACAGGTTGTCAGCACATACACTGCACCTCTTGCACATAAGATCATAGGAGATTACTAGGCTATTGTCCCAGAGGTCATTGTAAGCCTAGCCATTTCAACCCAATGTAATACTGTAGAAGTACTACTCAATACACAAGATTGCATTTAGTGATGACTGCCCATGTCCAGGAGGGTTGTGGGCACTATCCATGGTAAGAATTTATGGTGCCCCATCCACTCTTCCAGTTTTCTCTTGAACAGTGTCATAGATGTGCTCTGTTTCACATGAATTGGTAGCCTGTTCCAAAAACATGGCAGTCACTGGGAGATATATCTGTCCCTCCAGCATGTCTTATTTAAGTTACAGACCATATTTAAGTCTCTGCAATGGGTAGCCCTATACCCATTTGATTTACGGATATGCAGTAAGTTAATTAGGTTTGGGTCTTGGGTTGCTTTGTTGCCAGGCATAATTCTCCCCTAAGGAATCTATAAGATATGAAATATAGTGACAGGGACTTTGGTCGGTCTGTGTAAGGCACATGTTGGAGGCCCTTGATCGTCTTTATTATAAACCTCTGAGGTCTTTCTAATTGCTGCAGGTGCTTAGTACGATACATACCAAATGGGACGTTATACTCAATTATGAGCCAGATAAGTGCTGAGTACAGGGGGGTTATAACTTCTTTTGCTCTTGCAGTGATGTCTTTACTAATCAAGTGAGCTACATGGAAAGCTTTCCTTACAATGGTAGACACGTGGTCGAAGTTAAAGTCGGGGTTAACCTGTGATCCCAGGTCGCTTACAACTTCATGGGTACTTAGAGTATTGTTGTTGATTTGATAGTGTGAAAGGACATTGTTTGTGCCAAAGGGAATGATGATGCATTTCTTTGCATTCCATTTGAGACCATGACTAATACACCAGTTGTTGGTCTGTGTCAGACCCTCCTGGAGTATACTGACATAATTTGAGGAGTCAATGACTGCACCAAATTTGCAGTCATCTGCAAACTTGATCAGCCACAACCCTTTAATTTTGACCTGAACTTCTGAGACGTATATACCAAACAATAGGGGACCTAGCACTGACCCCTGTGACACCACACTGGTAACAGGACTGCTGGTTGATGTGAAGTCACCCACTTTGATAGCATATATCCGGTTTGTGACACAGTTGCCAACCCATCTTACAATTAAGGGGTTTACATTCAGTTTGCTAAGTTTATTGGTAATGCCTGTGGCACTGTGTTGAATGCCTTTGCCAAGTCAAGGTATGCTATATGCACAGATTTGCCCTCATCAATGGCCTTGGTCACACTTTCAGAAAAATTCACCAGATTTAACAGACAGGATCTGCCCTTCATGAAGCCGAACTGGGTACGATCCAGGGTTTGGAGGTCACCTATGTCTTTATTTATGAGGTTCATAATGATACCTTCCATGGCCTTACGGATGAGGCCAGTCAGGCTTATGGGTCTGTAATTCCTCAGGTCTGTTGCTAGACCACCTTTCTGGAGGGGAATAACTGTAGTTGTTCTCCATTCCACAGAAGCAAAGCCTGAGGTTAGGCTATGATTGAAAAAGGTACTTAGTGGTAATGCTAGTTCACATTTTAGCCCATTTAGAAGAGAGCCTGGCATATCATCTGGTCCCATAGAGGGCATATTCTTTGCACTGGACAGGGCTTTGAGGACCTGCTCTTCAGATATGTAAGGTGGGGGTGTTATTGTAAGTTAGGAGGAGATAAGGGAGTGGAATTTTTGTCAAACCTATCAGCTAGCAGGTTTGCTATCTCTGTGGTGTCAGTGTGTTGTGATACTGTTGGGCACTGGTTCTGCACATGCTTGGTCCTACCCTTTAGGTTATGTACTAGCTGTAAAAGGCCTTATGGTTATCCTTGGCAGTACTTGCTAGGTTTCTCTCAAAGGAACTCTTGCAGGATTTGACAAGTTGTCTTATTTGCCTGTTAAGGCTGAGGAAGGTGCTTTTCCCTTGTTGCATTATTGTTTTTATTTTCCTACGACAGCAACTTTTTGCATTTATTGTAGAGTTTGTTAGATGCTGGAAGTCCACCATGGCAGTTTGATTTTACTATGGGCTCTGGCTTTGATTGTACAGCCGAGTTTATACACTTATGCAGGTGATTGCACAGGGCTTTAGTGTAAGCTTTAGTGTAGTTACCACTTTCAGCTAGGGGTGGGGCTTGAAAGGCATTTATACCTTCACCAAGGAGGGTATAGTTTGTCTTGGTGAAGTTTTTAGTCTGATTTCACCCTTTGTGGTTTTTGGTGTTAGTGTCAGTTCGAAGGTGACTAATCTGTGTTCAGTTTTAACTAATGAGGGTCTAATAGTTGCAGCAGTGCACTTGTTTGACATGTTGGTGAGGACTAGATCTAGAATGTTTGTTTCTCTTGTTGGGGTATGGGCAACTTGCTCCAGGACATTTGAATTCACAAAGTCAAGGAAATTTTGTGCTGGCGAGTTTAGGCTAGAGTAGGTTTCCCAGTTGATGGTGGAATAATTGAAATCCCCCATAACCAGCGTGTTTGGTAAAATTTGCATTGTTTTCAGTTTGGTTAAGTAGTCTTCATGGGTGTTGTAACCCTTGGAAAGGGCTCTATGACTGGCTAGGACTTGAATGGGGTCTTTCCCCACCGTAACCTGGACCTGGAGTAACTCCATGAAGTTGTCCAGTCTAACTAGACAGGAGGTGAATTTATCTCTAATATATGATTGATACACTGCCTCCTTTGTTTTTTGCACATTCATTTTGTGGTCTAAATGTGTGGAAGGCATTGTAGTCTTCCAGGGCTAGAGTACCTTAAACCAGGTTTCTGTGACTGCACAGACATCTGTATCTTCTAGTGATGGAAGTGCTTCCAAGGAGTGCAGTGTTTTGCTTAAGTTCCTAGCATTTAGCAGCATGACCATTATTTTGTTATGACTGGTTAATTTCACGTACTGTAGACAATGTTGTTTTCGAGACCTTGCCTAAAATGGGCACTATGGGGGAGGCAATAGCCTTTGCCTGCAGCCGAAAGCCTAGGGGTGCCAGGTGCAAACCATTTCTGGCAAAGCAGTGAGGCTTGGCAACCATGGTTTCCCAGGCAGACAGGAACTGGATCCCCTTGGACTGACACTGAAAACTAAGCTGATTATTGAAATTCATCATTTTTTGTTTATATTGTGGCATCGTTCTAGGTGAGGGTAGTATGCTGCTCAAGGCTAGGGACATACCTGCATGGGACATATACTCTGACAGCTTGACGATGTCTCTCTTCAAATAGTCCAGCAAGAGGTGTCCAAAGTTATTCACAAAAATATGAATATGGCAGAGTCATAATGGTACTTGTTGCTGTGAGACCTGAGTGCATGCGTGATTTGGCAAATCCTGGCACCAGACAGGCAGCTGACTGTGACTTTCTTCTTATCCAACCTGGTGAGTGGGGCATCTGAGTATCTCAGTATTGAGACTCCAATGACAAGAAAAGTTGTTTTTTTAATTGTTACACCTTACGGGCTTGGTGGGTGAGACACTGGTGCTGTTATGCGTCATGGGTTCTGTGGAGACTGTATTAGCTGTAGCAAATGTGTTTTGGATGTCTCTGGTGATTCTGTAAGTTTTTTGATAGAACTTCTGTGTATGTGGATTTACGTGTTTGATGTGTACTATGTGTATGAGTAGTGGTACAATGTGAATATGTAGTGGTGGGTGAGTTCACAATCTTCTCTGTGTTACTGTTTTGAGTGACAGAGAGCATGGATTCTAGATTCTTCGTGTAAATACAGCACTCACACTTTGTACTAGATTGTGTTATTAGTAGAGGGTTTTCTGTGTACATGAGGCGATCACTACACTGCATCAAGAGACCCAAGACAAAAAGGGTGGCAGGAGAAACAAGGTTAGTCCAACTTTCCATAATTATAGGTAGAAGACTGTTGCCTCTAGGGATGGCTTTTCGGAAATGATTAGAGAGGACCTCGTTGAATGGATATTTCTTCCTGGGTTTTAAGGGAAAATTTGTTGAATTTAATTGTCCAGCTTTGGTGCTCAACAGCATTGCAGTGGGCAGTACTGCATGATGCGCAGACAAGCAGAAGCCTGCTCAGATGCAGGACTTAAGTACCAGAAGCTAAAACATGGAAAGAAATCTAACAAAATTAAAAAGGATCAATGAAGATGCTTATTCTAAGCCCTAGACCAGCCCCTTCTACCAGTCAGGTCCCAATCAACACAATTCTCTCACAAAAGTGCAGATAGGCCCATTCCAATCCAAGATGGCCTGGAAAATGTGCTCAGAGCAAACAAACCACTACAAACAGTTCCAGAAACAGCAGGTTTGGATATAGACTATGTTGAAGCTACTAGCTACCCAACTTTCAGTGGGAAACACTAGAGAATGTTTAACACAGCAGAAAAATAGCAGTGAGACACTGAAAAAAAATTAAAACAGCAGAAAATCAGCCAGGAGGCTCTAAAGAATGATTTAAACAGTTAACAGGTCAGTTAATTAAGTACTGCTTGGTGGAAAACCAGTGCAGGCAAAACAAATAGCTTTAAAACTGTGAAAAATACCAGTAAATACTTAACAAACAATGGAAACAAATAAGCTTGCTAAATAGTGAAAACATCGATAAAATATGATTTTACAGGCACAGTGTAGCAAGCAATTGCAGTATAACAGTGTACTTTAGTACATAGTAAATAAATACAGTATAAAAGTAGGAGGCAGGCAATAAAAAAGTGCATCAAATAATATAAATAAGCAAAAAACAGACATCTTATGTTTTTTTGGAAGCTCAGAACCCTCTAGTCATCTGGTATTTCAGCTCAGAGTTCTGGCTGGTAGCCCACCTCAGTTCAGCTCGGTACAAGCAAGCAGAAACCTGCTCAGATGCAGGGCCTAAATACCAGAAGCTAAACTTAAAAAAAAAAAAACAAACTCTTAACAAAATTCAAAAGGACCAATGCGGATGCTTATTCTAAGCCCTAGACTGGCCTCCCTGTACCAGTCAGGTCCCAATCAACACAATTCTTTCGCAAAAGTGCAGATATCCACCTTCCAATCCAAGATGGCCTAGAAAATGTGCTCAGAACAAACAAACCACTACAGACAATTCCAGAGGCAGCACGTCTGTGTCTGGACTATGCTACAGCTATTAACTACCCTAGTTTCAATGGGAAACAACTAGAGAATGCTTAACACAGCAGGAATATAGCAGTGAGACAATGAAAAAAAACATATTAAACAGCAGAAAATCAGCCAGGAGGCTCTAAAGAATGATTTAAACAGTTAATAGGTCAGTTAATTAAGTACTGCTTAGTGAAAAACAAGAGCAGGCAGAACAGATAGCGTCAATACAGTGAAAAAATACCAGTAAATACTTAACAAACAATAGAAACAAAAAAGCTTGTAAACAGTAAAATCAGCAATACATTTCTATTTTACAGGAACAGTGTAGCAGGCAATTGCAGTACAACAGTGTAGGTTAGTACACAGTAAATAAATACAGTATAAAAGTAGACGGCAGGCAATAAAAATGGCAGTAAACAGTATAAATTAGCAAAAAAAAACACGCAATATATTTTTTTGAAGCTCAGAAGCCTCTAGTCATCTGGTATCTCAGTTCAGAGTTGTGGCAGGTATCCCACCTCTGTTCAGCTAAGAACAAAGAAACCTGCTCAGATGCAGAGCCTAAAGGGTCCCTATTAAGTATTCAAATGTTTTAAAGTTTGAATGTCATATGGTCGACACCATATGATCGAACTTTAAAAAGTTCGAAGGTAAAAATTAACAGCTCTGTACGGCGTAGAATGGGAAAATTTCCCTTTTCTGCACTGAAGTGCGATCTCTGAGTTGGTATATTTAAGTAGAGGGGGTGCAGAAGGGCTTGCCCCCCCTGCTCAGAGTGTTAAGGTAAGTTTTTTTTTTTTATTTTTTTATTATATATTCGATGTTTGTGGTGCTGCGGTAGCGTTGTCGCCTCACAGTAAGACGTTGTCCCATTCGATTCTCAGCTAGAGCGTCTTCTGTTTGGAGACATGCGTGAATAGGCATACCTTTGTTGAAGGTTGTGCATCAGGGCCAGCAACTCAGCACGTAAAAATCTACTGCCAATCATTAGCAGACCGGAGTTCCGCTGTGGCGACCCCTAACCGGAAAAAGCCAAAAGACACAACGACATTATATATTCGATGTTTCAAACTTCGCTCATATGTTGTTGAACATATGAGGTTCGAAATTTTGAAACTTCGAATATATAATATAGACCAGGGCCTAAATTAAAAAAGCTAAAACTTTAAAAATAAAAAAAAATTCTAATGAGGGTTCTTACTGCAAGCCCTTGCTGACCTCCCTGTACTAGTCGGGTCCCAAGCAGCACAATTCTCTCCAAAAGTGTCGATAGGTCCCTTCCAGTCCCAGCTGGCCTGCAAAACATGCTCAGAACAAACACTACAAACAGTTCCAGAAGCGGCAGGCCTGGAGTAGAACTATGCTACAGCTACTAGTTACCCTAGTTTCAGCGGAAAATACTAGAGAATGTTTAACAAAGTAACAAGCATGCAACACATAAACTCACATATGTGGAAGTATCACTGGAAGTCTGCCAAAAGATCAGAGACCTCCCAAGCACAAACCTGTTGCACACACTGCAGAGCCAATAGAATCCACTATACATAATAACACACACACAGCAGTGTTTCAACTAATAAGCCACTAAGGCAAAACACCTCAAAACCAAATGTCCTGGTCATAGGCAACTCAATAATGAGACACATAGATGTCCCTCTCACCAGGCTGGACAAGGAGAAAGTCAAAGTTAGCTCCCTGACAGGGGAGAGGATCTATCAAATCATGCATGCACTCAAGTCTCTCCACAACAAGTAATAGTATGACTCTGTCATGGTACATGTTGGGGTGAATGACTTCAGACGTACCTCTTTGGACTGTATGAAGAAAGACATGACTGAACTGTCAGATTATGTGTCCCAGGGAACCTTTACCCAGGATGATACTGCAACACAAACAAAATATGATTGACTTCAACAATTTACTTAGCTTCTGGTGTCAATCCAGGGGGATCCAGTATCTGTCAGCCTGGGAAGACATGGTCGACAGACCACATCGCTTTGCCAGGGATTGTCCTCACCTGTCGCCTCTTGACATTTGGTTACTGGAAAAGGTACTTGCCTCCCCCCTAGTGCCTTTTATAGGCAATGTCACAACAACAAAATTTCCAATGTAAAAATATCCACTCGAGACAAACTCAGGGTTATGCTACGTATTGCTATAAGTCTAAACAGGAAACTGCAATCTCTGGAAGCAATCCTCACCTTGGAAGATGCTGATGCCCATGCAGTCACTGAGATATGGTTCAAGGCCACAGAGAGCACCCCTGCTGTGTATGTCTACAATGCCTTCCACATGTTCAGACCTCAAAATGAGCATGAAAGAACCAACGGCAGAGGTGTATCTATGTTTATTAAGGACAAATACACCTTGAGACTGGTTAATCAGTACGACTTTCTTGAGCTACTCCAAGTCCAACAGGTAAACCCCTTCTGCATCATTGTTAGCTACAGGTCCCCACCATGAACCAAGAGAAACATGTTGCCAACCTGGACTTATTCAGTTATTTGCTGTACAGCCAAACATCTTGGTCATGTGTGATTTCAACTATCCTTCCATTGATTGTGAGACATATATGAGCACACTCATGCTTGCCCTGAGGTTCCTGGATTTTGTCAATACAAATGGTCTGGAACAGAGAGACTGTACCCCCACAATCGGTTCAAATGTCCTAGACTTAGTACTCACTGACATGGGTGGTCACTGCACTACCTCTTGTGTGTTGCCCTCCCTGGGAAGGTCAGATCATAAATCAGTGTCGTTTGAAATAATGATCAGACCTGACCACCACCCCAAGCTAAAATAAAGAAAACTTTCTGCAAAGCAAACTGCAGCCTACTAAGCAATGTTATAAATAGTTTTGAACCCTATGCTAAAATAGCAAATAAAGAACCCTATGCCCGAGTGTACACAAATGCCATGTATAGACACTTATACAACTGTACAAACTTGTCTGTACACGAACAGATCATAACCAGATCCTCACGAAAAAACAAGCTACCCTGGTGATCCTCAAGTATAAATAGGTTATAAAACAATAGGAAGAAACTGACATCTATGAAAAAGAGGAAACTGACTCAACAGAGGAAGAACAGCCTGTAGAGCTTAAACAAGCAAATCAGACATCTTGTCCTCTAAACCCAATTACAACGCTAAGTTTGCATTCCTAGCTAAGGATAATCATAAGGCTTGCTTTAGCTACATTTGAAATTTAAAAGGAAAGGCCCAAATTCTTGCTGAACTAGTAGTGGACGGTACCACTCATACCGAACATGAGGAAATTGCCAACCTGCTAGCTGACACATTCTGCGCAAACTTCACCCCCCCCCCCGTCCTCACCTGTCATGTCCCAAAGTATACCAGCCACCAGTCCTCTAACTAGTATTGCCAAAGAGCAGGTCATAACTGCACTCTCCAAGGCCAAAAACATGTCCTCTGTGGGACCAGATAATATCTCAGGCTGCTTACTAAACAGCTTAAAACATGACCTTGCAGAACCACTTCGCAGCCTAAGCACTGGGTTTGTTTCAGTAGAGTGGAAACCAGAAACAGTAATCGCCTTGCACAAAGGGGGTCCATCAACTGAACCTGGGAGCTACAGACCCATAAGCCTAACCAGCCTTATCTTCAAAGCTATGGAAAGAATCACCATGGACCTTATTAATAAAGACATAGTTGACCTTAAAACTCTCATCCTGACCCAATTTGACTTCATTAAGGGTAGATCATGTTTATTAAACCTGCTGGAATTCTTCAAGAATGTCACCAAAGCCCTGGATGAAGGCAAAACAGTACACACTGCCTATCTCAACTCATCCAAGACATTCAACACAATCCCCCACTCAGGTATCATTGAGAAACTCTCCCAGCTACAGTTTAACCCATACATCACTAAATGGGTAGTTAACTGGCACACCGACAGAATGCATATAGTTGAAGTTGGTGATTCCACCTCTGTCAGTAGAACAGTTAACAGTGTTGTACCACAAGGATGTATGCTGGGCCCTCAGATGTCCAGGTGAAATTAGATGGCCTGTGGCTTAGGAAGTTCACTGACAACTGCAAACTGAGTGTAATCATTGAGTACCCTAATTATGTTAACATATTACAAAAGGGGCTAACACAGACAAACAATTAGCTTATGAAGCTCATTGACAACTGCAGACTGGATGCATTCACTGAGTCCCCTATCGATGTCAACATATTACAAAAGGGACTAACGCAGAGAAACGACTGGTGCCAAAGCGATGGACTCAAACTAAATGCAAAAAAGTGCATTATTCTCCCCTTTGGCAAAGGGGATGTCCCTGCAAATTACAATATAGATAGTAATCCCCTAAGCTCAAACCCAGTGGTGCAAATTTTGGGAACACAGGTTTATAATAACCTAAACTTCAATCAGCATGTGTTCATAGTGGTAAGGAAAGCCGTTTGCATTGCACATCTCATAAGTAAGGCCATTGCATCCAGGACTAAGAATGTTATAACTCCTCTGTACTCAACCCTCATTAAACCACTAATAGAGTATAATGCTCCCTTTTGTTTGTACCTCACCAGACACCTGCATCAGCTGGAGAGACCACAACGGTTTCTCACCAAGAAAATACAGGGCCATCAAAGTATGACCTATGGGGATAGACTAAATGCCCTGTCACTGTACCCTGTATCTTATAGGCTGCTGGCAGGTGATACTTGCCTGGTCTACAGCGCAGTCTATGACCCTGCCCTAATGGAAATGCTACACATCCGCAAGTCAAATGGGACAAGATTGACTTGCTCCAGGGATCTTAACCTAACTTGTGACAAAAACAGGACATGCTGGCGATACAGATATATCTCCCAGAGATTGCCACTTCTCTGGAATAAATTCCCAATTGACATGAAGTGAAGCTCCTCAGTGACCCTGTTTAAGGGAAACTTGGACAATTGGATAGGAGATCATAAATTTACCCTGGGAGTGAACACTATGTCCCACATGGACAGAGGCAGTTGGTGCTGATCATCAACTAGAGTTGCTAATATAGACTAACATGGTCGATTTGGGAATGTGGGTATAACATGGCTATGCTTGTAAAGGCTCTAGACCCATTAGCCTAGAAACTTCCTATGAACCTACAAAACTATGAATACATAAACTCCAGCTTTACAATTTGTGAGAGCTTGTTAATCTATATTTAAAATATTTTCTTTGTGGTTCCTGAGCCAGTTCTTGTTTTTTGTTCTTTTATTTTACTTGACTAAGGATTAACCAGCCACAGTTGTTATTTCTGTTTATGGTGTTTCAGAAACCGATGCACACCTTGTTAGTGTGTGCTTATTTTAATAAAATTTGAGAATTCTGGATAATGTCACTGTTGAACAAAGACACCGTTAAATTCTCATGTAGGCAAAATCTTTGTTTGGCCCAAACTGAATTCCCATATTATATTCTGTTAGAAAATAAGTTTGTATATTAATAGTTTACGTTAAAAGTGGATGAAGCAATGTACCAGAAGAGCTCAAAGATAACATGAGTTGACTTACAGAATGAAAGCCTGAAGCCATTACTAAGAGATATTTTAACTAGCCACCACTTTTATATCACTTGCTAACTGTGGAGATCAGTAATCCTGTTTTTCTTTGTCATAACCATAAGACATGTATTCTTTTATCATCTTTTCTTCCACATTTGCTAGGTGACTCTTAATGGTAACCTAGGTTAGGTGGTTATTACAAAATGATTTGGCTAGAATTAGTAAAGTACAAATTAATTCTTTTTACTGCTCAGAAAGTACAATATTAGCTAATTTGTAATGGATTATCAGTTCAAAGATATCTATGAAGTCTAATAAGGTTTTAGTATAAAAAGATGCAGAAACATAGATATACAGAAATCAACAGACAAGAAAGGATATGTTGACCCATCTAGTCTGCCTAAATATATGACTATTGAAAAAGTTACAGATATTAATTAATGGACATTTTTTATTCTTTTTCCGTATCACACAAAAGTTATTTTGTGTCATGTCCCAGACATTCATGAATGAAATTACTATTTGTATTCAGTTACCTCATTATAACATTGTTCTAATTATGTGCCTCTATTACTATGAAAGAATATTTCAGTTTGACTCTTAAGCTTCATATTTTGTAACTTCACTTAGTGTCATTTTAATTTCCTGCAGCTTTTATGTTTAAATATTCTAGCTTATCAGGCTAAATAAATGCCTTTAAGCTACTTTTAATATTTGTGTAGTTATAACCCCCCTCTCTTTACTTCCCTTTTGAAAGTATGTATATTAAGCATTACTTCTAGGCTGTACTACATGATTTCTGATACAGATCAAGTACTATTTTTGCCACTCACATTTTCCTTGAGGTAATATCTCCTCTATACATGCCTGTGTTTTGTCAGCCTTTCAGATTCATTATTTTGCATTTATCAGCTTTTATTATCTAATACCCTGGTTTCATAAAAAACAGGCTCTTAATAAGGTCATCTAATGCTTACCTGTCATGAATCTATGATGTGTTGATGTCTGTCTACTGTTGACTTCCTAGTATTCTGAACTTCTGACAGTTATGCTGTCCCTTTCCTTACCTGAAAGTCACACAGGTGATTTGTATCAATCTTCAATTTTGCCTGACTGGGCTGGAGGTCTCCAATATCTCTGAGGTTTCCAAAAAGCCAAGAGGAGACTTGCAGGATACAGTGCCCTAAAAGGGCATTATAAGAAAGTGCATGATCATTACAAGGATGTAGTTGTCCTGAAAGTCATGGCAGCTTATTATGCAGTTCAATGCTCTTTGGGTCTATAGTAGATTTCATTAGAGCTATAGGATGCCATGTCCCAGAAGGTCATTGTAGTTCTAGAGAAGGACACAGCTTAAAAGATTATGCAGTTACCCAGAAGGTCACTGCAGCCTGCTATGCTGATCATTTGCCACCCACCCAGTCCTAAGACCCAAACTAGGTCAGAGCAGAGCTGCGAAGACCAGTATGGCAGTAGGTTGTTATAGTTATAAGGAACGACACCACTCTCCAGAAGGAGACAGCTGAAGAGAAAATCACTACAGCCTGTTGCTTAGCTTACACATGCCCTATCCCTGGGAACTCTATATCATCTGAGGAGATCTGCAGGTTAAAGTAGCCTAGCATATAACTATAGGGAATGTCACAGCACTCCATAATAATGTAGTGCCCTTAAATATCACATCCCATTATTATGATATTGACCTAAGACTCATTCATGGGACACCTACCAGATATGATAATAGTTGTAAGATAAAGTACGCCAGAAAATTATTATAATGAGGAACCCTAGGAAATATGGTTAGCATCCTTTAGCCTACGGCCTCCTTCACATCTCTTATAACTAAGCTGCTTGGATTATTGTAAACGCTACACAACTCTATTTATTTTATTACGTTTATTTTGTTTACCAGATTTATCTGACTGGGTTTAGTCAAAAAAAACACTTCTGGAAATAACAACATTACTTCATGTCCTTTCAGGTCTATATTAAATCAGCGAATGCTTAAAAAAGTGAACGCTGATTTATTGACCCCATGTAAGCAAAAGCTTACAATCCCGAACACTTAGAACATTTTTTTTCCCCAGGGAAAAAAAAATCGCTGTTCCAAAAAAGAAAAAAAAAACAAACTTTAAAATATTACATAAATTGGGGGGCTTCACCCCCACACCCCCAACGTGGGGGGCTGTGCCCCCTACATCCTCCTACTTAAATATAACAACTCCAAGATCGAACTACAGTGATGAAAACAAATAATGAAGGTGGCCAAGTGATTTCTTTCCCCAGGTAAAGAATTCGTTTATATGCCGTTTTGGTATTTTGACGTTTCGTGCTTTCATGTTCGATCAAGACACATTCGAAAGAATGCATCTTCAATCCTATAATAGGGAACCATCCTTTCTACTTCAAAAGGCATATACTCCCATAACCAAAACTGGCCAATGCTAATGATGCTATACATGCTCTTAGGGTCCTTCTGTAGTCTGCTGGGGCACTCATGACATGTTGTGAGAGAGCTGACAAACATATGACCTTAATACATGTCATAAATCCTAATATATTGCTAGTACAACCCAGTACTTCTAGCATAAATGAACATATAAATAGTGGCTGCATTTTTCTGACTGAGCTGGAAGTCACCTGGGCCAGCAAAGATCCAAGGAAAGATATCTGAGCTAATTCCTCTGTAGCCTCTGTGACCTGTACAACTGAAGTATTTTTGATGCTTATAGGATCATAGGAGGTTAATAGGCTAATGGCCCTGGGACCCTTACAAGCCTAGGCAAGAGTTTATCCCCAAAAAAGAAACCTCAGTCAGCACTTTTGCCACTGTCAGTGAGGGACACGGGTGGAATCTCTGGGACAAATTTGCGGTTTCCCATCCACTCATCAAAGTTTTGCTTGAAGAGGGTCAGCGACATACTCTGTTTGACATGTATGGCAAGTCTATTCCAGAGACAGAGCAGCCTCTAGGAAAAAACATGTCTCTCCAGCAGGTTTTGTTAATGTTGCATATTAGATTAAGGCCTTTTGAGTGGATAATGTTAGAGAAGTTAGACTTACAGATACAGAGCATCTCTAGTAGGGCAGGGTCTGAGATTGCATTGTAGGCAAGACACAGTTCACCTCTGAGCAATCTGTAAGATACCGAGTAGAGTGATAGTGATTTGAGCCTGTCCACATAGGACAGGTGATGGAGGACATGGATTCTCTTTTGTGAGGTACTTCTGGTACCTTTCCAGCTGGTGCAGGTGTTTGGAGAGGTACATACCAAATGGGGTGTTGTACTCAATTATTGGCCTAATGAGGGATGAATACAGAGAGGTAACAACCTCCTTTTTTTCTGGATGCAATCGCTTTACTTATGAGATGAACCAAGTAAAAGGCTTTTTTGACCACTGCCACTACATGATGGTCAAATGTGAGATTGTTCTCAACCTCTGTACCCAGGTGTCTCACCACAGGTTTTGTGCTTAAGTGGTTGTTGTTGATGTGGTAATCAGTAGGGGATGTGTTTCTGCCGAATGCTATGATAATACATTTTTTTGCATTTAACTTAAGGCCATGACTTTGACACCAGTCATTTGTTGCTGTGAGACCCTCTTGTAGTATGTTAACATCATTTGGGGACTCAATGACAGCACCCAACTTACAGTCATCCACAAACTTGGTCAGACACAGGTCTTTTGTCTTTGCCTGGACCTCTCAGAAGTAGATGCCAAACAGTAGGGGTTCCAGGACAGATCCCTGGGGAACACAACTAGTGACAGGTCTGCTGTTGGTGGTGGAGGCACCTATTTTGACCTTATGTGTCCTATTGATGAGCCAGTTGGCCACCCAACAGATGAGATACCGAGTTATCCCAAGTTGTGTTAGCTTTTAGATGATGCCCAAGAGGGGGATTGTGTCAAAGGCTTTGGCCAAGTCAAGGTAAGGTGTATGGACTGACTTTCCCTCATCCAGGGCCTTGGTGACAATCTCAGAAAAGTCAACCAGGTTCAATAGGCAGGATCTGCCCTTGAACTGGGTGGGATCAAGTGCTTGCAGATTGCCTATGTCCTTGTTTATTCGGACTATAATAATAATACACTCCATGGCTTTACAGATCAGATGTGTCAAGGTAATGGGGCATTAGTTTCCAGGGTCAGTAGTGGCACCACCTTTGTGCAAGGGGATAACAATGGCAGTTCTCCACTTTGCTGGAATGAAGCCTGTGCTTAGGCTGTGGTTGAATAGTGTGCTCAATGGAAAAGCTAGTTCTTGGTATAGAAAATGGAAATGGTATAGAATACAGCCTGGTATTCTATCAGGTCCCATGGACGCTGTGCTCTTTGCCTAGGATAGGGCCTTTAACACTTGATCTACAGAGATGTGAGGTGTGGGGCAAGTATCAAGGATATTAAATGGACCTGAGGGTGCAGGGGCATGAAGTTTGCACTGAACCAATCTGCTAGCAGGTTGGCTAAATCAACAGGATTGATGTAAGTGGTACCATTAAGCACTAATTTAGAACAAACCTGGGCTTTGCCATGGAGGTACTTGACATAACTGAAAAAGGCTTTGTGGTTTCCCTTTGTTTTGGAGGCTAGTTTTAATTCATAATTGGCTCTGAAGATTTTCACTAGTGGTCTAATTTGCTTTTTAGGCGAAGGAAGGAGTTTTTCCAATTGGGAATTTGTGCCTTTTTACCCTTGGACAACAGTTTCTTTCTTTTGTTGTAAAGCCTGTTGATAGAGGATGTCCACCACATAGGTTTGTGTTTCCTTGAGGAGCAGGTTTTAGTTCTTATAGGTTCATAAGTAGGTAATAGGCTATCTTCCCGAAGGCATTTATAAACCTAGCCAGAACGTGTTGGCTTTTGCCGCCCCCTTAGATTAGCTCCCTGTGCCTCTGTCCAGCAGAGCCACTGAAGTGATCCCCGAGGTAAACTTTCTGTTTCTCATTCACTCGTCAAGGTTTCTCTTGAAGAGTGCTAGCGAGGAGCTCTGCCTAATGTAGATTGGAATCTTGTTTCAAATCATGGGAAGTCTCTGAGACAGGAATCTATCCCTCCAGCACATCCTATTTATTGTTGTGGAGAGGTTTAGATCCCTAGAGCATGTGGCTTGAGGGGATAAGGTTTTCTTTAGGTGGATCATGTCCATCAATTCTGGGTTGGACATGGCCTTGTATGTCAGGCAGAGATCACCTCTGAGCAGGCAGTATGCAACCGAGTACAGCTGGAGTTTCTTCAGTCAAGTTGCATAGGGCATCTGTTTGAGGACAGTGATCCTCTTGGTGAGGTACTTCTGTGGTCTTTCCAGCTGTTGCAGGTGTCTTGTAAGGTACATCCCAAATGGGGCGTTGTACTCTATGATGGGTCTGATGACTGATGAGTAGAGGGGCACAATGACCTCTTTTGATCTGGATGCAAACCCTTTTGTGATTAGGTGGGCCACATAGAAGGATTTTCTAACCACTATGGCAATGTGATTATCAAAGGAGAGATTGCTATCTACTTGGGTCCCAAGATCCCTTATTACATTTTCTGTATTTAGGGGACAACCACCTATGTGGTAGTTTGTGGGTACTTTGTTATTTCCAAAGGGAATAACTATGCACTTTTTGGCATTTAGCTTGAGGCCATGATTTTGACACCAGGTATCCATCTCAGTGAGACCGTTTAGGAGGATGTCTGTGTCAGCCGGTGAGTCAATTATATCCCCTAGTTTGCAGTCGTCTGCGAACTTGGTCAGCCATAGTCCTCCTGTGCTTATCTGTACTTCTGAGAAGTATATGCTGAACAGGAGGGGTTCCTAGAACTGAGCCCTGGGGAATGCCACTTGTAACCGGTTTAGAGTCAGACCTAGCTCCTGCAACTCTCACCATGTGGGTTCTGCCCATGAGCCAATTGGCAACCCATCTTGTGACACAGGGGTTTATGTTCAGGCTGATTAGCTTGTCTATAATACCAGAATGGAAAATGGTGTTGAAGACCTTTGCGAGGTATAGGCAGGCTGTGTGTACCACCTTTGCCTCATCTATAGCCTTGGTAACTGTCTCAAAGAAGTCCACCAGGTTTAGGCGGCATGATTTGCCCTTAACAAAGCCGAACTGGGTAGGGTCCAGTATTTGGAGGTTCCCAATGTCTCTGTTAATGAGTTGCATGATGATGTGCTCCATAGCCTTGCAGACCAGGCTAGTCAGGCTTATAGGGCGATAGCTTCTGGGGTCTGTTGTGGCTCCACCTTTGTGGAGCGGAATAACCGTTGCTTTGCACCACTCTATGGGTACATAGCCTGTGGAGAGGCTGTTTGAACAGTGTGTTTAGGTGAGGGGTTAGTTCATCTTTGACACAGCCTGGGACATCATCTGGTCCCATTGATGCTGTGTTTTTGGCTTTGGAGAGGGCTATTTTAACCTGAGTGTCTGTGATTTCAGGGGCTCTACATTCTTCTGATATGGTCATGGGCCCTTTTGGGGGTTAGACGGGGGTGAAGTTTGCAATGAACCTGTCTGCCAGGATGTTGGCAATATCGGTTGGTTCAGTGTATTTTGTGCCATTCTACACTAACTCCGAGCAGATCTGAGCATTGCCACTTAGATTCTTGACATAGCTAAAGAATGCCTTTTGGCTATCTTTGGAGCCCTTGGCAAGTTTTCTTTCAAAGCTCACCTTGGATGATTTTATGAGGGATCATAGTTTCTTGCTGATACTGATCAGGGATGTCTTCCCTTTTTGGGATTTTACTCTTTTCTGTACTAGTTTCCTCCTTCTATTGTATAGCTTGTTTATGGCAGGGGTCCACCAGACTGGTTTCCTTTTCTTAGAGGAGTGAGTCTTGGTTTTGCTTGGGATAGCACGATCCATGCATTCTTGTAGGTGCCCGCAGAATGCATTAGTAAAGGATTTTGCAGCTTGGATAGCGTTATCCTTTAGCATGGGGACTTTGAAACTTTCCACCTCCATCTTAAGTAACGTGACGTTTGCTTTTGAAAAGTTTTTCATGGTGGTTTCCTTGTCCAGGGGTGGGGGGAGGAATGTGGATATCCAAAGTGATTTGTTTATGGTCAGATCTAACCAGCGAGGGGTTGAACTCCAGTGTGGAACACCGGTCACCCATGTTGGTGATGACTAGGTCCAATATGTTGTAACCTCTGGTGGGAGTGTTGAACAGTTGTTCCAGGGTGTTTGAGTTTATAAATTCTAGGAAATGCTGGGCAAGGGAGTTAGTACTTGAGTAGTTCTCCCAGTTAATGTTTGGGTAGTTGAAATCACCCAATATTAGGGTGTTTGGTAGGACCTTTATGTTACCCAGTGTTTCCAGAAATGTGGAATGGGGGTCCTGGGAGATTGTGGGTGATCTGTAGCAAGCTACAATTTGAATTGCAGTTTTGCCCATTGTTAGTTGCACATGGATAATCTCTGAAGCATTGTGCTGTGCCTCTGACCTGGAGGTGTGGGTATCCTTGATGAATATGGATACTCCCTTCTGTTGGGTATGGCTGAAACCATGCAGTTGTACAGGTCCTTGTATACTGCATTGGTGTACTGTTCAGTTTAGTTGTCTGCATCCTCTGAGGGAGGCGGTGGTGTGAAGGTATGGATACCCTCCTTTAGGAGGTTGTAGTCAGCTTTTGATAAGTGTTATAGCCTAGTTACTGCTGGGTGGGGGGGGGGGTTGGGCGGTATAGAAACTTCAAATGTCACAGACCAATGCTCTGATCTCACTATGGAAATGATGTAGCAGTAACCCATGTTGGTGAGAACCAAGTCAAGAACGTTATCACCCCTTGTGGGGGATGAGAGAAGCTGGTCTAGTGCATTAGAATTTACTATTTTTTAATGTTCACTGGCATGGTAATTGAATGAATATCTGCTTACTCATTTTGACTTAATAATTTGTTATAGCGTATATAAGATATATAACACAGAACGTGGTGAGCGGATTCACTTTATAAGCTTGAACTTCTGAAATCTCGAAATGCAGAATCTCAAGCCTATAAATAGAAAATCCAAATACCCAAAACTACACAATCATGAAGCCCTAAATCCCGAAACCGCAAAACCGCGAAATTCAAACTCCTAACACTTTCAAACACCACTACAACACACGCATGCAACTAAATAAGCACACACACCTACCCTTATGATATGCAGGGGGACAAGCCCCCCCACACCCCCCTACTTAAATATTCTAACTCCAAGGTCGCACTACATACACACAGACACAAAACACCACCATACAAACTACATTCCTCTCGCGCACACACATCACAGTAACAACACACTAACACACACTACAGCCCCTACCCATCAACCTTAAACATAAACATTTACCTGAATCCATGAACACAGTGCAACACCAGAACTGCTAATTCAAAATTTCCCGCATTCGAGATTTTGAATTTCACACTTCTGGGGTTGCGATCTTCTGATCCTTCCACTTTATGAACTCGAGATACTGAATTTTGAGATTTCAGTATTTCGAGCTTATAAAGTGTTCCCGTGGTGTGCATATGGCTAGTCACTTATCAAGTACATATACAAGTATTAAAACCTAAAGCTATCTGTGGGTGTCTAAAGCAGGACATACACCTCAGATATAGCTAGATATAGAGACATGAGTGCCTGACCCAGTGTAAATGTCTATTCCCCAACCATTGGTCTAGGTTGTGTTTAAACTGGGTAATAGATAAAAGCAGCTTCTCAAAGATGGGATGCCCGTTGCATAGGAGGGACAGTCTCTGGGACACATACATGTCTTTCCAACATGTTCTCTTTAAGTCATAGAAAAAAATCATTTCAGTAGACCTTGTATTTCTTGTATTGTTTGACTTACAAATATGCAGGATATTCATAAGTCTGGGGTTTGTGGACACCTTGAAAGCCAGGCATAGATCTCCCCTCAGCAATCTGTAAAAGACAGAGTAGAGGGAAAAGGCTTTAAGGTGCTCTGCATAAGGCAAGTTTGTTATGCTTTGTATTCTTTTTGTAAGGAAACTCTGAGGCCGTTCTAGTTGCTGCATATGTCTAGCCAGAAACATACCACAGGGAGCATTGTACTCTATGATTAGTCTGTTAAGGGTGGATAAAGTAGGATCATAAGCAACATACCATCTTAACTCTCCCCCAACTTAATTATTCTCTCTTTGCAATGGTGTACCACCTTTGAGAAAGGTCAGTATTGAGAAAAACATTAAAACATGTCTTAATCATTCTCTGAGGTTGCACTGCAATGGAATAAAATGAACTAACTTTTATGACTAAACCCCCTTATAAGAACAGCATCCATTACAGCTATGTGAAGTTCATGATAATAATAGGGAAGGCAGCATTTTAGTTAAGGAAAACAGTATTGCAGTGTGTCGTAACTGGTGAATGCACTGGTATACAGAGCACTGATAATAAAGTGCTTATGCAAAGCAGCATAGGTTCTCCCCGGAGTGTGTACTAACATAAAATAAATGAATTATCCAATAGATTGCTCATTAATGACCCCTAGCTGTGCATTTAGAAATTGCAGCAAGTATTCAAATAAGTCCAACTGCCTATTGAGGATCCTAAGCCAAATTTCCAGTTGCCTCAAAACACGGTCTGGGTAAGTAACTTGCCAAAGGTCACACAGTAGGCAAATAAAAGCTGATAGGCTCAAACCATGTACCACAACAACTACAGCTCTCAGCCTTAATCCACTGTATTAACTGCACATTTAGAACAGCTACTTAAATTATACTACATCATTGCATGATGGCGGATACTCACACAGTGTTATCTTCTGATTATAAACTGCGATCAGTTCAACCATTTTCACACAAATCCAAGCTCATCAATACCATAGCTATTTAGAAACAAATGTTCACTAATGTATGGTTGCAAAATGTTGGGTAACCAATACTTCCATGATACATTATATAAAAAACAAAAGATAAATCTAGCAAGACTAGACTTTCCACTGTGTGATTCCTTAAACCTCTTGTATTAGAGGCACATTGGGATATATGCAAATGACCCTTTAAGGACATCAGGTGTTTCAGCTATATGGCAATTCTGAATGTCCATGACTTTTTTTCTTTTTAAGTCTATTTATGGACAAATTCATGGCCAGTAAAGCCAAACCCCACTTGCTGTGGACATGGTTTTTACTGATTGATTTCTGTACGACCATGATACATTATGTAGTAAATCTTACAGAAAGTATTACAAACTCTATATTTCAGACTGATGGCTGCATCAACTGATAATCTAGCTATTCCATCATGGCTAAATGATATTGTGATCCTTGACTCACAAGTCATACCCTCCATGCATACTTTTCAGCTGTCCAGAATTTCGCAGAATGTCCAGATTTTTGCCTCATATTTTTCATCTGCTCCTCATAAAATGTGTGGTTTTCTGGATATTTGTGAGAAATCGGTGAGGATTGAATTCACTAAATAATGGCAGGCATTTATGTTTCAGAGCATATCCTTCAGAAAATGCATGGTAACACACAATCTTTTATTTTAGCCATTTTCTAAGTTTATAAGAGCAATATTTAAAATGTGTCCCTATTTATGGTGATTTCCACCCCATTATTTTTGGCTTTGTCCATTTTTTGTGTGCTAAGAGTTTAAGAGTTATGCTTCCATGTTTTATGTAATGTATTCAGACAGAAAACCTAAGTTAGCATGAGGTGTGGTGATAATGTTGCAGTATTATAAGATAGTACAGAATTTTGTTTTTTCTGTTTATTGTTTCATTGAATATTGTGTTAAAAATAGTACTGCATTTATCTGTTTATTTATTTGTTTACTGAAAATTCTGAGCTCTCCCATCTGCAGTTAGTTTATTGTTCTCCCTTCATTTTTATTTGGTATAGAAGTCTTAGCCTAGAGGGACTATCTGTGCCTTAAATTCTTAGTCCCTTATCTCTGTAATTATTTATGCTATATAGTTGCATACTGGAGCTGTATGATTAACTTTTGCATACCATGCAAGCTGAGATAAGTACAAACTTGCAGTGTTATAAGATAGTACTGAATTTCATTTTTTCTGTTTATTGTTTTATTTAATATTGTGTTAAAAATAGTACTGCATTTATCTGCTTATTTATTTGTTTACTGAAAATTCTGAGCTCTCCTGTCTGCAGTTAGTTTAATCTTTTGCTTTTACTGTAATTGTGTTTCCTCTTTATTACCTTATTTTGCTTGTGCTTCTTCTTAAATTGTATTATTCTGCTGCAGTTATTACTGCTTGGTAGTAGCCTGATTAAATTGTAACTGTTATTCTAAGCCTTGTGGTTTAAGCACTTGGGCTTCAAACCAGTAGTTTTGCATTAAGAAGGTTTGTGGACTGCATTGTTGTGGCAGGACAGGTAGCTTACATCCTTCTAAGTTGGGAATTGCTAATTGAAGGCTCAGTGTCTGTTATTCTAAAAGTGCATTAGTTCTGGTTTAAGCACTTGGGCTTCAGGCCAGTTATTTTACATTAAGAAGGTTTGCAGTCTGCACTGTTGTGGGAGAAGAGGCTGGATTCTGCCCTTCTGAGCTGGGAATTTCTGGTTAAAGGTTTATTGTGCCTGCTTATTTGATCTGTTTCTTTCTGAAATTTTGGTGCCTTGTTTGCTGTAGTCCAGAAGTTATTTTTAGTAGTTTATTGGCCATTTTGGGCTTATTTCTATCTCTTTCATTTCCCTACTATAAAAACTGCATTTGTGCGGTTTTGCTCACCAGGCAGTGCCAGTTAGCTAGGTTTAAAGTATTTCCAGCTCCACAAAGTCTGCTCTTCAAATGTTCCCTTGGAACTAGACAAACTTTCAACTTAAGCACTCAAACCATTCATTTTACGGCCCAGCACTTGCTCAAAACTCATAGCAAGCACTAATTAACGGTAGCACTAGACCCCCTATACTGTCCAGAAGGACAAGGCTCTCTATTCGTCCCTACCAGATAATCACTAAAACAGCTCAGTTTACCTATTCAGGCATGTCCAAAGGGCAGTTTCAGGTGTACTCTCCAGTCCAACTGGTGAATCTGGGCATTTTGAGGCAATGTTACAACTGCCTCATATACAAAGACAACCCTCTCCTCCTACCACCAAACACTAATATATGCAAGAGATGCAATTATATAGCCAAATTGGAGGCAAAGCTCTCTCAGCCCAAGACTGGAACTGACAGTCAAGAGGAGAAGGAAAATACTTGCAACACACCACCAGTCTCACATAGACCTACTAAACCAACACCGGCAAATTACACATATAAATACATGAAAACATACTCAGAGGCTCTAAATAACAATCTGCAAAAGCAACAGAGACCTCCAAGGCAGACACCCAAGAAACCTCCACACCTCATCACAAACCATGAAACACATACTTCACATAATCAATGTGCCATGCAATCACAACCCTTAAGGCAAAATAACATACCCAACACACTAGTAATAGGCGACTCTATAGTCAGGCACACTGATGTCCCACTAACTAGGCTGGACAAGGAGAAGATTACAGTTAGCTACCTGTCAGGTGCCAGGATCCACCACATAACACAAGCACTCAGGTCACTCCAGAACAAGTACAAATATGACTCTGTCATTGTCCATGTTAGTGTGAATGACCTGAGATGTACCTCTCTGGACTACATGAAAAGAGACATGGAA
Source organism: Protopterus annectens (assembly GCF_019279795.1). Lineage (NCBI taxonomy): Eukaryota > Metazoa > Chordata > Ceratodontiformes > Protopteridae > Protopterus > Protopterus annectens. Next base: position 1,191,460,344 of record NC_056726.1, read on the forward strand.
GAGCTCTCTGATCATGTAGCCCAGGCTGGTATGACCCTGACACTGAGTAGCATTCTTCCGTCACCAAGAATGATGCCACAGTATAAAGAAAAGATGATCAATTTCAACAATTGGCTAAGTTTCTGATGTCATTCAAAGGGGATCCAGTATCTGTCCACCTGGGATGACATGCTCGATAAGCTACGTTGCTTCACAAGAGATGGCTTGCACCTTTCACCCTTAGGCTTTCGAATACTGGCCAAGGCCTTTGTCGTCCCCATAGTGCCTTTTTTAGTCAAGGCTCAAAAGACAAACCCACCACCATAAATAGCACAAGTAACTAAAAACTGAGAGTGATGCTACTCAATGCCAGAAATCTAAATCTCATAATGCATGCATTCGAGGCACTCCTCAGTATGGACAACATTGATATCTGTGCAGTAACAGAAACCTGGTTTAAGGCTCCAGACAGCACCCCAGCACTACCAGGCTATAACTCATACCATACTTTTCAGCCACAGAACCCATACCAAAACACATAAGGTGGGGGTGTATCCATATTCATCAAGGATACCTACACCTCCAGGTTAGTGTCACAGCACAATGCCTCAGAGATCATTCATGTGCAACTAACAACGGACAAAACTGCAATTCAAATTGTAGCTTGCTACAGATCACCCACCATGACCCAGGACCCCCATTCCATGTTTCTGGAGACACTGGAAAATATGAAGGTCCTACCAAATGCTCCAATATTGGGTGATTTCAATTACCCAAACATTAACTGTGAGAACTACTCAAGTACTAACTCCCTTGCCCAACACTTCCTAGAATTTATAAACTCGAATGCCCTGGATCAGCTGGTCGACACCCTCACCAGAGGTGACAACATATTGAACCTGGTCATCACCAACATGGGTGACCGGTGTTCTACACTGGAGGTCAAACCCTCACTGTTAGATCAGACCATAGGCTAATCACTCTGGATACCCACATTCCAGCCCCACACCCAATGAAGTAACCACCATAAAAAACTTTTCAAAAGCAAACTTCACATTACTTAAAACTGAGGTGGAAAGTTTCACAGCCCCCATTCTAAAGGACAACGCTGTCCAAGCTGCTGAATCCCTTACAAAGGTACTCTATGAGCACCTGCAAGAATGCATGGATTGTGCTATCCCAAGCAAAACCAAGACTTACTCCTCCAAGAAAAGGAAACCAGTCTGGTGGACCCCTGCCATAAACAAGCTATACATTAGAAGGAGGAAACTAGTGCAGAAAAGAGTAAAATCCCAAGAAGGAAAGACATCCCTGATCAGTATCATCAAGAAACTACGATCCCTCATAAAATCTTCCAAGGCTCGCTTCGAAAGAAAAATTGCCAAGGACTCCAAAGATAACCACAAAGCATTCTTTAGCTATGTCAAGAACCTAAGTGGAAACTCTCAGATCTGCTCTGAGTTAGTGCAGAATGGCACAAAATACACTGAACCGACTGATATTGCCAACATTGTGGCAGACAGGTTTAGCGCAAACTTCACCCCCCCTCAAACCCCCTAAAGGCCCATAACCATACCAGAAGAATGTAGTGCCCCAGCAATCACTGACACACAGATTAAAACAGCCCTATCCAAAGCAAAACATACAGCTTCAATGGGACCAGGCGATGTCCCAAGCTGTATCTTACATGAGCTCCAAAATGATCTAACCCCTCACCTAAACACACTGTTCAAATTCAGCCTGTCTACAGGCTATGTACCCATAGAGCCACACACAGCAACAGTTATCCCACTCCACAAAGGTGGAGCCACAATGGACCCTGGGAACTATCATCTTATAAGCCTGACTAGCCTGGTCAGCAAGGCTAGGAAGCACATCATCATGGAATTCATTAACAGAGACATTGGGAACCTTCAAACATTGGACCCTACCCAGTCTGGCTTTGTTAAGGGCAGATCATGCCTTCTAAACCTGTTGGACTTCTTTGAGACAGTTACCAAGGCTTTAGATGAGGGAAATGAGGTCCACACAGCCTACCTAGACCTTGCAAAGGCTTTCAACACCATTCCCCATTCTGGTATTATAGTCAAGCTCACCAGCCTGAACATAAAGCCCCATGTCATGAGATGGCTTGCCAGTTGGCTCATGGATAGAACCCACACGGTGAGAGTTGCAGACTCCAGGTCCAACTCTAAACCAGTTACAAGTGGCGTCCCATAGGGCTCAGTCCTAGGACACCTCCTGTTTGGTATATACTTCTCAGAGGTAAAGGCAAGCACAGGAGGACAATGGCTGACCACGTTCACAGACGACTGTAAACTGGGGGCCATAATTGACTCTCCAGCTGATACAGACATCCTCCAGAAGGGTCTCACTTAGATGTGTACCTGGTGTCAAACTCATGGCCTCAAGCTAAATGTCAAAAGTGCATAGTCATCCCCTTTGGAAAAAACAAAGTACCCTTTGAACTACCACATACATGGTAGTCTCCTAAATACAGAAAATGTAATAAGGGATCTGGGGACCCAAGTAGATAGTAATCTCTCCTTTAATAATCATATTGCCAAGGTGGTTAGAAAATTCTTCTGTGTGGCCCATCTAATCACAAAAGGGTTCACATCTAGAACAAAAGAGGTTATTGTGCCCCTCTACTCATCACTCATCAGACCCATCATAGAGTACAACGCCCCATTTGGGATGTACCTTACAAGACACCTGCAACAGCTGGAAAGACCACAGAAGTACCTCACCAAGAGGATTACTCACCTTAAACATATGCCCTATGCAGCCCGACTGAAGAAACTCCAGCTGTACTTGGTTGCATACTTCTTACTCAGAGGTGATCTCTGCCTGACATACAAAGCCATGTCCAACCCAGAATTGATGGACATGCTCCACCTAAAAAAAAACAAATCCCCAAGAGCCACATGCTCTAGGGATCTAAACCTCACCACAACGATAAATAGGACATGCTGGAGGGATAAATTCCTGTTCCAGAGACTCCCCATGCTTTGGAACTGGATTCCAGTCTACATTAGGCAGAGCCCCTCACTAACACTCTTCAAGAGAAACCTTGACGAGTGGATGGGAAACAGAAAATTTACCCGGGGATCACTGCAGTGGCTCTGCTGGACAGAGGCACAGGGAACTAATGGCTCTGCTGGACCGAGGCACACAGAACTAATCCAAGGGGGTGGCAAAAGCCAACACATTCTGGCTAGGCTTGCAAATGCCCTCGGGCAGATAGCCTAGTACTTACCTATGAACATATGTACTATAACAACTTCACCCATTAACTGCCAGAAAAAAAGATTTCGATAATATGTTAATTTTAAGCTTGGTAGCCAAATCAAAAATTTTACATTTTGGAAAATTTAGACTTAAAATCTTTACATTCTTTTTACACAACTGATAATAGTTTTTTTTTTCTGACTATAAAAAAGTAGGTTAAAGCAGAGACAGTCCACATGTTCATTGACTATAATTTATTATCTTACTATGGGAACAATTTTCAGTTATTCACACAATGTTTATGGTCAAGTAAAGTGAACATATCAAGTTGCCTAATGTTATGTAATGTTCCAGGAAGAGTGTACTACAAGTGTTCACGTTAGTAGTTCATGACACTTACACATTGCCACTCTAAATGACAATTTCCCTAGGTCCCACTAGCCTATCCCAATTCTGTTTAATTATCTAACGTTTTCAGCACCCTAGCCTACTGGAGTGCATAGTCTTACAAGATCCCTAACTCTAATAAAAAAAACTCCCACATAGTGCCAACCCTAACTGCAGCACACCCATCCTGCTCCTTGACACTAAGGTCCCCAATCACTCTAAATCTAAAACTCCACTTCCTCCTTCCTAAACCTAAAATCCCTGATGAATTTCTAAACCTAAAACTTTGCGACCACTCCCTAACCTCCTTCATGCTGCCTATCCCAAAACACCCATGATATTACTAAAGCTTAAACTCTTCTCCCACTCCAAAAATGTAAGGTCACCAATCATTCCTTAACCCTAAACTCCTCTTCTGCTCCTTGACCATAAAACCTCCCCTACTCCCTAAACCTAAATTCCCCTCCTGTTCACAGACTTAATTCCGAAGTTACACTCGCAACCCCATCCACTTCTTCGACATTGCTGCCTCGCTTACATTGTGACCTCAGTGACTACATTTGGACAAGGTGCAGCAACTCTCTCTGCATGGCTCCACACCTCAAATGTGTGGCTGAGTTCAAGCTTGAGAAGCAGCCCATGTAAGCTACAAGTTTCCCAGGCCACTGAGGTCAAGACTGGTTTTCAAGCACTTGGGAATCATATGCTTTTAGTAGACCCATCCAATTACTTTGTTTGTAACTAAAAATTAGTACCCTCTTCCTTGATTTTTATTAGCAATATCAAGAAAGTTAATTACTATACGTTCATAGGTAGGTACTAGGCTATCTGCCCAAGGGCATTTATAAGCCTAGCTAGAATGTGTTGGCTTTTGCCTTCCCTTTAAATTAGTTTCCTAGTCCTCTGTCTAGCAGGGCCACTGAAGTGATCCCAGGGGTAAACCTACGATTTCCCATCCACTCGTCAAGATTTCTCTTGAAGAGAGACAGCAAGGGGCTCTGCCTAACATTAATTGGGATTCTATTCCAGAGCGAGCAAAGTCTCTGAGACAGGAATCTATCCCTCCAGCATGTCCTGTTTATTGTTGTGCTGAGGTTTAGTTCACTGGAGCGTGTGGCTCTAAGAGATTTGGTTTTCTTGAAGTGGAGCATGTCCATTAATTCCAGGTTGGACATGGCCTTATACATCAGGCAGAGATCACCTCTGAGCAGGCGGTAAGCAACCGAGTAAAGCTGGAGTTTTTTTAGATGAGCTGCATAGGGCATCTCTTCGAGGCCCATGATCCTCTTGGTGAGGTACTTCTGTTGTCTTTCCAGCTGTTGCAGGTGTCAAGTAAGATACATTCCAAATGGGGCATTGTACTCTATTATGGGCCTAATGAGTGATGAGTAGAGGGGCACAATGACCTCTCTTGATCTAGAGGTGAACCCTTCCATGATTAGGTGGGCTACATAGAAGGAATTTCTAACTACTTTGGCAATGTGATTATCAAATGAGAGGTTGCTGTCTACCTGGGTCCCCAGGTCCCTAATTACATCTTCAGCACTTAGTGGATTACCACCTATGTGATAATTTGTGGGCACTTTGCTTTTCCCAAAGGGGATGACTATACATTTTTTGGCATTCAGCTTGAGGCCATGGTTTTGACACCAGGTATCTGTCTCTGTGTGAGACCCTTCTGGAGGATGTCTGTGTCAGCCGGTGAGTCAATTATGGCCCCCAGTTTGCAGTCATCCGTGAACTTGGTCAGCCATAGTCCTCCTGTGCTTGCCTGTACCTCAGAAAAGTATATACCGAACAGGAGGGGTCCCAGGACCAAGCCCTGTGGGACGCCACTTGTAACTGGTTTAGAGTCGGACATGGCACCCGTGACTCTGACCATGTGTGTTCTATCCGTGAGCTAGTTGGCCACACATTTCATGACATAGGAGTTAATGTTCAAGCTGGTGAGCTTATCTATGATGCCAGAGTGTGGAATGGCATCGAAGGCCTTAGTGAGGTCCAGGTAGGCTGTGTAGACTACTTTTCCTTCATCTATGGCCTTGGTAACTGTTTCAAAGAAGTCAACTAGGTTTAAGAGGCAGGATCTGCCTTTAACAAAGCCGAAATGGGTAGGGTCTAGTGTCTGGAGGTTCCCAATGTCTCTGTTTATGAGTTCCATGATGATTCGCTCCATAGTTTTGCAGACCAGGCTAGTTAGGCTTATAGGATGATAGTTCCCTGGTACTGTTGTGGAACCACCTTTGTGGAGCGGGATGACTGTTGCTGTACACCATTCTTTGGGTACATAGCCTGTGGTAAGACTGAATCTGAACAGTGAATTTAGGTGAGGGTTTAATTCCTTTTGGAGTCGTGTAAGACACAGCCTGGGACACCATCCGGTCCCATTGATGCTGTGTTCTTAGCTTTGGAGAGGGCTGTTTTTACCTGTGTGTCCATGATGTCTGGGGCTCTGCATTCTTCTGGGATGGACACCAGCCCTTTTGGGGGTGGGGGGTAAAGTTTGCAATGAACTTGTCAGCCAGGATGTTGGCAATGTCAGTTGGTTCAGTGTATTTTTTGCCATTTTGCACTAGCTCAGGGCATATCTGAGAGTTACCACCTAAATTTTTGACATAGCTAAAGAGGGCCTTGTGGTTATCTTTAGAGTCCTTGGCAATTTTTCTTTCGAAACTGGCCTTGGATGATTTTATGAGGGGGTCGTAGTTTCTTGCTAATATTGATCAGTGATGCCTTTGCTTTTTGGGATTTAGCTCTATCATGTAGTAGTCTCTTCCATCTGTTGTAAAGCTTATTTTTGGCTGGGAACCACCAAACTGGTTTTCTTTTTTTGGAGGAGTGAGTTTTGGTTTTACTTGGGATGGCTCGATCCATGCATCCCTGTAGATGCTCATAGAATGCACTTGTAAAGGATTCTGTGGTTTGGGCAGCATTATCCTTTAGCAAGTGGGCTATGAAACTTTCCACCTCAGTCTTGAGAAGTGTGAAGTTGGCTTTTGAAAAGTTTTTCACAGTGGTTTCCTTGACTTGGGGTAGGGTCGGGATGTGGATGTCCAGTGTGATTAGTTTATGATCTGATCTTACTAGCGAGGTGTTTACCTCTGGTGTGGAGCACTGATCCCCCATTTTGGTGATGATCAGGTCCAGTATGTTGTCATCTCTTGTGGGCATGGTGACCAGCTGTTCCAGGGCGTTTGAGTTTATAAACTCTAGGAAGCATTGGGCTAAGGAGTTTGTACTCGAGTAGTTAACCCAGTCAATGTTTGGGTAGTTGAAATCTCCCAATATCATGGTGTTAGGTAGGACCTTTGTATTTTCCAATGTTCTCAGGAATGCTGAGTGGATGGTCCTGAGATAAGGCAGGTTATCTGTAGTAGGCTATGATCTGAAAAGCAGCTTTGCCCACTGATAGTTGCACATAGATGGTCTTCGAGGCCTCATGCTGTACTACTAACCTGGAGGCGTGGGCATCCTTTATGAAAATGGACACACACCCTCGTTTTCTATTTTGGTCTAGGTTCTTGGGCCGAACGGTATGGTATGAGTTGTAGCCTGGTAGGGCAGGGATGCTCTCTGGACCTTTGAACCAAGTTTCTGTTACTGCACAGTTATCAATTTGCTCCATGCTAAGGAGTGCCTCAAGTGCATGCATTCTGAGGTTTAAACTTCTGGCATTGAGTAGCATTACCCTCAGTTTCTGGTTTCTTGTGTTGTTTATGGAGGTGGGTTTGTCTTTTGAGCCTTGCCTAAAAAAGGCACTATGGGGGTGGCAAGAGCCTTGGCCAGTATTTGAAAGCCTAGGGGCAACAGATACAAGCCATCTCTGGCGAAGCAGCGTGGCTTGTCGAGCATGTCGTCCCAGGCTGACAGACACTGGATCCCCTTTGAACAACACCAATAGCTTAGCCAATTGTTAAAACTGATAATTTTTTCTTCGTACTGTAGCATCATTCTTGGTGAGGGCAAGATGCTACTCAGGGTCAGGGTCATACCAGCCTGGGCTACATGATCAGAGAGCTCCTCTATGTCTCTTTTCATGCGGTCCAGGGAGGTACATCTCAGGTCATTCACACCAACATGTACAATGACAGAGTCATATTTGTACTTGTTTTGGAGTGACCTGAGTGCTTGTGTTATGTGGCAGATCCTGGCACCCGACAGGCAGATTACAGTAACCTTCGCCTTGTACAGTCTAGTGAGTGGGACGTCAGTGTGCCTGACAACAGAGTCACCTATTACTAATGTATTGGGTGTGTTGCTGTGCCTTAAGGGCTGTGGTTGCGTACCACACTGTCTTTGTGACGTATGTGATACGTGGTTGTTGTTTGAGGGTGGAGGTTGCTTGGATGTTTGCTTTGGAGGTCTCTGCTGCTTAGGCAGATTTTTATTTAGAGCCTCCAAGTATGCTTTTGTGTATTTATGTGTATTGTTTGCTGGTGCATGTGTGACTGTTTTATGTGAGACTGGAAGTGTGGTGCAAGTGTTTCCCTTCTCCTCCTGGCTGGCTGTTCCAGTCATGGGTTGAGAGAGCTTGGCCTCCAGTTTGGCTATATAGCTGCATCTCTCACATATATTTGTATTTGTTGGAAGGAGGAGAGGGTTGTCCATGTACATGAGGCAATTGTAACATTGCCTCAAGATTCCCAGATTCACCAGCTGGCCTGGAGAGTATACCTGAAACTGCCTTTTGGACATGATTGTATGGGTAGCTGAACTGCTTTACTGATTGTCCGGTAGGGATGAGCTAGGGAGCCTTGTACTATTGCATAGTAAAGGGGGAGGTGTTGTGTTAACGTTTATTAGTGCTTACTGAGAGCTTGGAGCAAGTGCTGGGCTGTAAAAGGAAGTTAGAGTGCTTAATTTGAGAGTTTTTACTAGTTCTAAGGGAAAATTTGAGAGCAGACTTCATGGAGCCTGGAATAGTTTAACCCTAAATCACAGAAACTCTAGAAAATCAGTGTTTTAGGCAGAATTAGCTAAAGGCAGCAACAAAATACAGAAAAATGATACTTAATCACTCCAAAGTCTCTCTTTTGTCTCTCTGCTGCTGTAGAACTCTGCAGGGCACCAGGCAGGAGCTTGCTGAGCTGAATACTAGCACAAAAACCTTGCAAATGCGGGTTTTATAGCAGGGGAAATGAAACAGATAGAAATTAGCCCAAAATGGCCAATAAACTATTAATTTCTGTGCTGAAACCACTCCTCCAGGGACAGATAGGCTGCTCAAAGCTCCCTCTCTGACAGTGAACAGAGAAACTTCCTTCTATCCAAGTAAGGTATGGGCAAACACAGAAACTTGTAACAGCCCTGAATTCAGCACTAACCTGAAAACTGGACTAAACTAGCTTAGAAAGGCGGGAAAACAAGTATTTTTTTTTCCAGAAAATAAAGCAGATACAATCAAAAAACAATTTAAATGCACAGAAATGGCTATCACTAGAAAGTGAAAAAAATCATTATTCTTTGAGTTTGTTGACTTTGTAAACACAGTTTTTGATAAACATAAGTGTATTTTAACTATAACAAAATCTGTCATGACAGATTAAAAATAATGGCTAAAGTTAATCTATCTTTTGAGCAACTATAGAGATAATTCAGTCCCCTGACAAGATGCCAACTGTTTTATGATCACTTTCACAAGTACGGTCAAAAAAGATGCAGACAGCATCCCAAAAAAGTAAAAACAATCACCAAAAAAAAAAAAAAAAAAACATTTTACAGAGTGACAAGTAGAAGTCACACTGAATTCCCCATGAAAAAGGTCTCGTACTATATTTTTGCAACCTATAAGACCCTTCTATGTTCGCTGCAAGCCCATACTACCTATCTCAATGTATTAGAGTCCTTCATTGTTCAACCCAATATGATATTCATGGGGTTCTCACCTACCCCTCTATAGACTGGGAATCCTACACCACTTCTAATGCACAAGCCTAGTGATTCCTAAACTTTATTAATAACAGCATCCTGAAACAGTTGTTACATTCTCCTACCAGGGGTACAATGTTCCTCACCCAATGTAATTTTATTTTGCTGATCAGATCTGACCATAAGGCAGTATTGCTTGACATAAAAATTAAATCTTGGGACTCAGCAAAACCAAAAACCTTTAAGAACTATTCCAAGGTTAATCTCTCTCTACTAAGCGAAACCTTGGTTAAACTACAAGCATCCCCACACACAGTAAAGACCATAGCACATGCTGAGCTTTTTACAAAATCAGCAAGCTGTGCCCATATGTTTTAAGAATACAACAAACTAAAAAAGACAAGCCATTCTGGTAGAATCGTAATATCAATCAGTTAAACAACAAAAGAAAAAAATCTTGGCCAAGTGTAGGAGGAATAAAGCTATACATACTAAAAGCCCTCTGACCAATCTAAACAGGCAGCTAAGAGCGTTAATTAATACTTCAAAGGTTAAGAGAGGTTAGCATTGGCATAGCACCTATGTATCACATCACAGATACAATGGTGTAGTAATAGTTACACATAACCAGGGACAAGATTTATATGAAGTACTTGTTTCTAGTTAGGCACTAGCCACATAAGCTATAACTACTAGCTACCAGTAGAAGCAGATATACAGAACAGGTACGAAAGATGAGACTTTTCCTATTGTAGCTTGGGATAACATTCTATGATAAACATTTAAGACCCCCACTTGAGTTAGTTAACAATGATCTCTACAGGCAACCATCACAAGAAGTACAGATGTATTTATGATTTGGAAAATAAGGCAGAAATAATAAAACATCTGTTTTATATTGTCAAGTAAGAAGTTTCAGCTTTAGTGTTATGCTGAACAGAGCCCCTGCCTGATGTTCTTTAAATGCAGCCTGGATCAATGGATGGGTTATCGCAAATTCACTCCTGGGGTGGTTCCCATGTCCCTCCTGGACAGAGGAAGACAGTATTAACTGCCATAGACCCTTGCCTCTGTGAATTTCAGTCACCTAACTACTGAAAACTGAGGCAACTGTGTGTGTGTGTGTGTGTGTGTGTGTGTGTGTGTGTGTGTGTGTGCATATCTATCTATCTATATATATATATATATATATATATATATATATATACACACACACACACACATATGGACCTGTTGTTACATCGAAAGTACATTAAATCGAAACATACTACAGTGAACTCACTTTTGCGAAAGTGCATTTTAGCGAAAATGCACTTTCGAGAAAAAAAAAAGTAAAAAAAAACTACAAAAATAAAACACTACTCACAGTTATACAGGGGGCAAGCCCCCCTGTACCCCCCATGTGGGGGCTGTTTCCCCAAACCGTCTACTTTAATATTCTCACTCCAATATCACACTACAGTGGGGAAAAGGGAATATTCCCTTATCCCCGCTGTACCGCGATCTAAGCAACAGTTTACTTAGTTTTCCAATCAACAGTACATGTTAATGTACAACTAAATCTACATGCAAATTGCATGTTGTTTTTTTTTCTTTTTCTTTTTCTTTGCGAAAGTGCATTTTCTCAGAAATGCACTTTTGCGAAAGTGAGTTCACTGTAGTATGTTTCGATTTAACGTACTTTCGATGTTCAGACTAGGACCCATATATATATATATATATATATATATATATATATATATATATATATATATATATATATATATATATATACATACATACACACACACACACACACACACACACACACACACACACACACACACACACACACACACACGCACACACACACACACATTTGTATGTGTCACTGATTATGAAAATAAGGAGCAGTGAAGTGTGATTTAGACCACTGTATTCAGTACAATATTTCCTACTACTTTTACTGATAAACCATTAAATATAGATTTTTTTTTTCACTTTCTCTGTAGTTCATAGGCTCATAGGAGGTTACTAAGCTAATGACCCTGGGGCCCTTTGCAAGACTAGCCAAGAGTTTATCCCCAAAAAGAAACCTCAGTTAGCACCTGTCACCCCTGTCAATGAGGGACACAGGTGGAACCCCTGGGACAGATTTGTGGTTTCCCATCTACTCATCAAGGTTGCGCTTGAAGAGGGTCAGCGAGTGCTCTGTTTGACATATATGGGAAGTCTATTCCAGAGACGGGTTAACCTCTGGGAGACAAACCTCTCTCTCCAGCAGGTTTTGTTGATGTCACGTATTTGATTCAGGCCTTTTGAGTGGATAATGCATGAGGAGTTAGACTTATGGATATAGAGCATCTCTAGTAGGGCAGGGTCCTAGACTGTCTTGTAGGCAAGACGCAGATCACCCCTGAGTTGCTCCAATTTTCAGTGGTTAGGTGAGTGAAATTCACAGAGGTAAGGGTCTATGGTAGTTAATACTGACTTCCTCTGTCCAGGAGGGACATGGGCACCACCCCTGGTATGAATTTGTGATAACCCATCCATTGATCCAGGTTGCATTTGAAGAAGGTTAGGCAGGGGCTCTGTTCAGCATAACACTAAAGCTGAAACTACTTGCCTGAGAATGTAAAACAGATGTTTTGCTATTTCTATCTTATTTTCCAAATCATAAATACATTTATGTACTTCTTGTGATGGTTGCCTGTAATATTTCAATGTTTAATTAATCAGTAGTGGATATGATGATAAAACTTGAGGACTATATAATGGAAATGGAAGTACCATGAACTGATTAAACCAGAAACACAAAGGTTGCCACAAAGTGCATAATATGTGTACACTTGTGTAAACTTTCTGAATTCATGAACAGCCCTACCACAATACTTGTGCTGTCACGGGGTATACACTTTGTGATAGCCTTTATGCATCTGACCTAACTTGCCAAAAATACTTTATAGGTAATTAAAAAAAACATTTTGCAAGCTGTAACTAAATTATTGAGAATAAGTGATGTCAGTTAATGTTTCAAAATATGAATAAACTCTTCTAAATGGAATGGAGCATTAAATTAGACTCTAGGTAACATGGAAATGTTTGGCTGTGGTGAATCAGATTGCAGAATCAATACATTTTTGGATGCACTGCAGTCATTGTATTAATGTGAAAGTGAAACTTAACCTTTGTATATAAAATAACACAAAATACTATAAAAGCATTAACCATGGCAAGTGGCGAGCCAGTTTTGTGATAATTTTATGGTAGGGATATCAGAGGCCTGGGACATGCAGTTTTTGCTTTATATATTTTCTGCACCTTGTTTTTACCTCTAGCCGTTTTTAATCTTCACATTGACATGCAGTTTTTGCTGTGTTAAGTCATAGAATCAAGTTTCACTGAATGGTGGAATAGCATGTATAAAACAGATTCCAATCAGAGACAGTTCTAGCGAACGAGAAAACTATATCATCATCAGCTTACCAGACGGGGGAGGCAAGCAGGCATTATCAAGTCATTTTATCATTATTTTAATTTTGCTGTCTTTTAATCTGTTGAGTTTTTCAGTAGTGTTACCATCAGTCACCTGTGGGAGATATATATACAAATGAAAATTACAGTGTGTGTGTGTGTGTGTGTGTGTGTGTGTGTGTGTGTGTGTGTGTGTGTGTGTGTGTGTGTGTCTGTGTGTGTGTCTGTGTGTGTGTGTGTGTCTGTGTGTGTGTGTGTGTGTGTCTGTGTGTGTCTGTGTGTGTGTGTGTGTGTGTGTGTGTCTGTGTGTGTGTGTGTGTGTGTGTGTGTGTGTGTGTGTGTGTGTGTGTGTGTGTGTGTGTGTGTGTGTCTGTGTGTGTCTGTGTGTGTCTGTGTATGTGTGTGCGCACGTGTGCACATGGGTGCGTGTGTGTGTGTATCTATAGCTATATACATATATCTATATCTGTCTATTAATTAGTTAATTAATCTAGGTGTTACTGCCTCAGTAGTGAGACTAGTTCTTGAGTGTACTGACTGCTGATACTGAATACTGTGAGGAGCAAGAAGATAATGTTTGTGGAATTAATAAAATTGGCAGCTGACATTCAAGAGTCCCTGGTGGTCTAGTGGTTACGATTTGATGTTTTCATTGCCGTGAACTGGAAGTTTCAGGAAAGAGATATGTGCACCTTCTAACAAATGCTTGGTCCTTATATAAATAAGAACTGTCCATCACATGGTCAGTCTTCAAGAAAGAACTAGCACTTAATCCAGTTTCATAAAAAAATCATCAAAATATACTCTGTCTTCAGCACAGGTGTGTTGCCTTAGGTCAATATCTGCTAACCCTCTAGCAACAGATTTCCTCCATCTTTAACTATTAGCCTTTAGCCAGGGAGTCTTGAGTTCCAGTACAACACTGAAAAACCTTGGACCTGAAGATAACAAGGGAACTTACTTACTTGCTTCTAAAAGGTATGCAGCTAAAGAAAGTTGCATATTATTTTATTTAACATTGGTTAACTGGGAAAGTCCGACTTGGAACAAAGCCAATTTTCAGCAGAGGCTTAGGTAGAAATGCTCCAGATGCATGTCTTTGAATGTGGAAAGAAACTGGAGCACCCAGAGGAAATCCACACAAATGCAGGGAGGACATGCAGACTCTGCATAGAAGGCACTCCAGCCGAGAATTGAACCAGAGAACCTTTTGCTGTGAGGTGACAATGCTACCGCTACACCATTGCACTGTCCATTAGATGATGCATCATAATCGAGGATACTCCTAAAAGCATATAATCACGTAATACTTGAATCGAGAAAATCTGGACTCTCAGACAGTATAATAGAGCATGTTTGACTTCCAATATTAATATTTGGTATTGGAGAGTTGAAGAGAATCACATTTTTTGAGATTTAAAATTTGTCAGTCCGTATTGCTTCCAAAAATTAACTTTTTGCTATTAAGATAACATACATGAACAATCATACATAATATGTATTGACTCTGCTTGACATTTTCTTTTTTTGTTACACCTCCAACAAAAATTCTTCGATTTACATATTTTTGCTAAAATACTTGGTGTATAAAAGGATCTATTCAAACATCTCCTTGTGAATATCCTTCATTAGTAAAAATTGGAAATCAGATGTCTCTCTGCAATTTGTTAAAAACAGTGTCTACTGAGGAGACCAAAATAAAAAAAACAAAGACTGATGCCATTAACTGTGTCCACCCCGCAACAAAAATTCAATGACTATCGAACATGTGAATTTATATATTGTATTAATATTGACTCAATTTACTATTAACTTGTGTGAAATGGATTGTATTTATCTCTTTTGTATGCATATTGTGTATATAATGCAAATAGTTGATAGGTTATTATTCTAGATTCATGAAATATGTATTAGTATGTTTTAATCTTAATGTAATTAATTAATTATCAATAGAAATACTGAATAAAAAATAAAGCATGGTCTATAGAGTCTACAGAGGAATACCTATTATAATGGCCACCCTCCTTAATCTTATATTTCATCAAGCCTTTAACAAGTAGTCAACCGACCATTAATCTCCATAAAGAAATCCTTTAATATGTATGTACTAGAAAAGCATTGTTTAGCAGATACTGCTGCTAATGAAGGAGATAGATTACTCAAAGGTCTAATTTATTAGTATCCATTCATATTTTATGTAAACTGAGTTAAAAACAACCTCCTTAAAATATGTTTCTGTATATATACATTTGCAAAGTAAGAAGAAACAAGTTTCTGCTTTCGTCAAACCTTATAATCTCAAACTGCTTTAAATTTATACCATAAAAATTTGCGTAATAAATCTTGAGTTTCTGTTCTGGAATTTCTGAAAAAATACATTATAGATGTAGAGATGTGAAAAGTACAACTAGGTTATGCAGACTCAGTCCAGCATACCCCTTTGTACAATATAGGATCCTGTTTTTATATGGTTAAGCCTAATACCTCCACGTAAAAGAAATTTTATTTCAATATTTTTTTTATCTATCTTTTAGAAAAGGATACACACTTACGATAACCTAGCTTGGCAGGAATAATAGAGTTCAGCCTATAAACATTCTTTTGGAAAGATAATGAAAAATATTTCCACATATTCAACAAGGTCTTAATCAAATTTAAAAGTTCAACCCACTGTTCATAATAAACAGTAGAACTGCCAAAGGCAATGCATACTATTTTTATAATTTTATTTAAAAAATAATGCTTTGAAAAGTAGAAGCATTCCCAAATCCCTTACATTTTGAACATTAAATTGTAAGCCTTCAGTATATAGCTTCTGCTATAACCCCCCCCCCAAAAAAAATGTTCTATATCTGCAGTGCCTCTGTATTTAAGTCATCTGCATCAGACACATATGTAGAAATCAAAACACAGTTAGCAAGAATAAGTGACTTAAATATGTGAAGTAATGTATATTTTTACAATACATTTACAACTAAACTAAATAGTAAACCACTCAGTGGGTATTCCTGTTTTACAACTCTTTGAATGAATTATTTTCCCTAAATTCCCATTAATCAAAGGCCTATTTCATTAATTGTTGTAAATATCCTACAAAACTAATATGATTTTATTACTAGTGTTATAACTTTTTAGGATATCGCATAAGCCACTATGAACAACAGTATCATAAACTTTGGAAATGTCATAGGCCAGAAGTAACCAATTTCAACTCTGAATTTCATCAATATTTTGTTTGTTTATTTATTTATTTATTTATTTATTTATTACATTTGTTTACCAGGTAGTGTCTGACTGGGCAGGGGCCCATTTTCGGAGGAGACCTGGGGGGAAAACCTCCACAGTATTACAAAAACAATGACTGCAAACAATACAGGCATTTATACAAACAATAGTACAAAACAAGCAAATGTACCATACAGTACTGTGCAATTTTTACAAGTCAAATACAACAGAGGATAGTATTTATGATGAGAAACAAAAATAGTAGTGATTTGGTAGTTATATGGGGGAGTGGCAAGAGCACAGCCAGTGATTAGTCGGATAATCCTTTAGGAGTGCTTTTAACTGATTATGAGTCGGGTTTTATGCTATTGTCTCTGGAAGAGTGTTCCAGAGTTTGGCTATTTTGTGGGAGTAGAGGGAGTCGCCATGATAGTTGTGGGAGTTGGAGACCTTGAGTAAGAGTTAGTTAGAAGATCTGAGAGATCTGAGATTATTACTAGGTTGGAAGGTGGGAGATTGCAGGGCAGTTACAAGGGAAATGGATTATGTTGTGGGCTAAGGTTAACTGATTAAGCGATAAAAGATTGGGGAGCTCTAGCCAATTTAACTGTGAGAGAGCTAAACAGTGGTGAGATCTGTATGGTTGATTCGTAGCATATTTAGCTATCTTGTTGTAGCATGATTCTAGTCTGTTGAGGTCTGAATTTTGTAAGGTTAATGAATATGAGAGAAGCATACAAGAGGGTGGATAGCAGGTGTGTGTGAGCAGTTGCTAGCCTACATTGGGAGTAAGGTATGATTTGGCCCTGTATAGGGTGCCTAGTCAATGCGGACTTTTTTGATAGTTTGAGCAATGTGCGTATCAAATTTGAGGTTCTCATCTATGCTTACACCTAAAGGTTTAGTGTGTTTTGTGGGGACTATCTTGGTTCCATTTCCAGAAGTGATTGAGATAAGGGGCTGGGGAGGTTTGTTTTTTTTTGTTACTGAAGACTATGATTTTGGTTTTGTTGGGATTTAAAATTAGTTGATGTTGAGAAGAGGTATGTTTCAATGTCCTGAAAAGATTGTTGCATTTTTAGTTGGAGTTCCTGGGGTGTGGAATGGGGTGTGGGGGCAGAGCAGATAAGTGTTGCATCATCAGCATACTGTACAGCTGAGGCATGTTGAGTAGCTGAACTAAGGTTGTTTGTGAATATGATAAAGAGAAGAGGACCAAGTATAGATCCTTGGGGTACACCTATGGAGATGGGGAGTGGGGGGGGGTTCCCATTTTGTAGCTTGTTGACGACTGAAAAGATAGCTATGAAACCAGGTTAGTGATGAAGGGCTGAAGCCATACAAAGATAGTTTATTGAGTATAAGTTGGTGGGACACTGTGTTGAAGGCTTTTGACATATCGAGAAAGATGGAAGAAACAAGCTGGCCTTCATTCATGAGATGATGGATGGTATTAGTGAAGTTCAAGAGGGCGGTGCTAGTGCTATTCTTAGGTCTAAAGCCATGCTGTGTACTGCAGAGGAGGTTACTGTTAAAGAAGTAGTTAATGAGTTGGTTGTGGATACATTTTATGCTGCGTACTGCAGAGGAGGTTACTGTTAAAGAAGTAGTTAATGAGTTGGTTGTGGATACATTTTATGCTGTGTACTGCATAGGAGGTTACTGTTAAAGAAGTAGTTAATGAGTTGGTTGTGGATACATTTTATGCTGCGTACTGCAGAGGAGGTTACTGTTAAAGAAGTAGTTAATGAGTTGGTTGTGGATACATTTTATGCTGCGTACTGCAGAGGAGGTTACTGTTAAAGAAGTAGTTAATGAGTTGGTTGTGGATACATTTTATGCTGCGTACTGCAGAGGAGGTTACTGTTAAAGAAGTAGTTAATGAGTTGGTTGTGGATACATTTTATGCTGCGTACTGCAGAGGAGGTTACTGTTAAAGAAGTAGTTAATGAGTTGGTTGTGGATACATTTTATGCTGCGTACTGCAGAGGAGGTTACTGTTAAAGAAGTAGTTAATGAGTTGGTTGTGGATACATTTTATGCTGTGTACTGCATAGGAGGTTACTGTTAAAGAAGTAGTTAATGAGTTGGTTGTGGATACATTTTCTAGTATTTTTGCAATAATTTCCTGTAATAGGATCACTAAGTCTTTACTATGTTTTCCTAGTATCCCTCTAATTAATATTGGCTGCATAAGCCTACAAAATATTTTGTAATCTGTGTTATTGAGTGGCAGGGGTCTGCAGTTAAATATATACACTTATATTTTCAAAACCCCATCACCAACAGACAATTTAATGCCATTAGCAAGTCAATTATTTAAAATAGACAAAAATATTTTTTTTTCTGAAATAATGGCTTATCAATATAATATGAAAAGGGTATACCTTCTATACCTGGAGAAGTATTCTTAGAATCAGTTTTTAAGACCTGTTTAATTCAACCAAGGATATAGGCCATTACAGAAACTCAATATAGCCTGTAAGGGCAGCTAGCCTAATACTTACCAATGAATCTGTTATCAGCTGTATCTAGTTGTGGTGCTTCCCATACTCATCTGCAGGTTATTTTTAGCAAGCAGATATGATACACAATTTTCAACCTATTCCATAACAGTGCCTTGAGTAACAAAAATTTTGTCACCAGAGCTCTGTAAGGTTCCCATATAAGTGATCTTATATTTTGTCATTTTCCCTAGAAAAGGGAAACTTCTGCTTACATCTCTTGATATGCATATTTTTGTTTATATAATAAAGAATGATTTTTGTTCTTTGGGTGTCTTGCATTTATTTTTCTAAAAACGGCAAAGCATGCACATTTTTAAATTATACAGCAGTGAATTCATAATCTAGTAAGGCAATACCATAATGTTTTTTGATAATTAGTCAACATACCTTTCTCTGATACACTATATAAAGTTTCATACATTTGCTGATAAAGAAACCAATAGTCAGTTAGAGAAGGGCTTACATACGCAAAAGATAAATGCTGTTGCCATAGTTTTGTACTCTCTCATTTCAAATGAGTTGTATCTAGAATTTTCCCAGTGAATTTTTAATCCCCTTACCTAACAGAGCCTGTTTATTTAACTCTCCAAGGACAAAGATTAATGCTCTATGGTTCAAAATGCCAAAAATAAGCAGTTTATGTTCACATTAGGACTATGCCTCAGTACAAACAAAGTAATCAATCTCACTAGCTAAAGATTCCTTATCTTAACTGTGTCCTAAACTTGGCCCATAGTTTGTGTTCCTGTTTGCAAAACCTCACTAAAACATTTAACATTATTATTAACCTTAAATTTTTCCTAAATGACAGTTTAGACAGCCAACAATGTTAATAGCTAAAATGACTAATACATGTCTGCAGAGACCTAAATAAATTTACATGCTGCTGCACAACAGAAAGGGCATACACACACACACAAGCAGTTAATCCAATACAGTACAATGCCAAAGTCCAACCAAGCAAGTAAAACAAATAATCCTGGAGAAAAGCGAGGTCGAACACTGCTGTAATTGTTAAAACTTTATTGCTAAAATACAGGATGAGCGCTTTCAGGATAACCCTTCATCAGATGTTTAAACAGACATTAATACAAACATTTTATATAAAAATACAACCAATAACATTCAATGAAAAACGCGCCTATTTTGTAAAATAGGCTTAATAGGTATCACTTCATTTAATCCTGGCTCCCTATTGGCCATTAAATCAACAATCCATTTAGTTTCCACTAATTCAGTCTGAAGCTTAATGTCATGATAATGTAATGTAATGATAGGGGGCGGACCAGTGCGGAGGGAATATGGCATCCGAAGAGAGCTTTTAACAACGACAATCCTTTGTTAAACCTGGGCTTCTCAGTGAATAAAGCAGGTTCGGTAGTGAATATGAAGCCGGCAGCCGTTGATAAAAATTTTGAGGAAATGATACGGGACTTGAACTATAAAGTGAGTAAATTACAAAGGCTTCAATGGCAAACTTACCATTTAGAAGCCTGTATTGAATATGGAATAGTTCCGAGGGGCATGAGAATCCTGTGCATGCCTGCACAGGGTGACCGCTACCCGGAACTTTTAGCTAAATGGCAATCTATAAATATCAATACAAGCTTCAAGTACATGGAACTTCTTAATGAATTCTTTTCTCCGGAGCTAGCAGCTTTAAAAAGAGAAGTGACTGACTTACAGAGCAAATTAGAACATGAATATAGTGACACTAAGAGCATGGAGCGATTAGAAGCATTGTATGTTTCTTTTACTGAAAATGACAATAGAATAAAGAAACAAAAAATGGGCAAGCAGCAAAGAGATTTTGATGATTTTTCAAATGGTAACATCTTTGTATGGCCGAGAGCAAATGACATCAAGCTCTCTGGCCATAACGGAAAGAGATTGGCTGAAACGGAAAGGAGGGGCCGCAAAGGTAGTATGAACATTACGACACCTTATACTCACAGTATTTCGTTTCCCACACCTACCCAATACCAAGAAAGACAGAACACCAAGGAGAGTGGAATAGGAACGAATACAAATGTGTCGACACCCACACATGGTTACCCCATACAAGCGAAAAGTGACGTAGTCACCATCAATGCTTCAGCTGTTAACCAGATTACTGCAGAAAACCGCTCTATACGAAAAGATACTGCTACCATTACTGACAATGCTTCAACTTTTGATATTGTGCAACCAGGATGTTCCTCCATAGGTGATGATACTGGGTCCGTTACATCAAACGACAACAACATGGGAGCGCGGCCCAAAACGCAGATGGGAAAACAAAATTTTTTGGATATGTTACCCACGCCTGTAAAAAAGAAAGGGTCCTGGAAAAGGTCTCTGAGCGAGGACAGAGGGACAGACAAGAGGAGAAAAACCCTAAATTGACTACAATTGATGATACTGGTATTGTTATTAACTTATCATCTTATATTTTAAGTGCAGATGAATTGGCAGTGTTAAACAAGGGATTGACCTTTGTTCCCAGTAAAAGTGGTACATATGATGAAATGTTAATAGATGTTATGCTATACTGTAGAAATGTAGCCTTGAAAGTTATGTTTGGTAATAGCAACCTGAATGATGCTTCGCTTAAAAAACCTAGTGGATTTGTTCCACAACTGACACCAGCTTTGAATCTATTTATTAATGCATGTGAAAATGACTTGATAAAATATTATCAAGAAGATGAATTTAATAAGTTTTACAATTTAACTATTAATCAAAGGTTAGCCTTAAAAAATCTCAGTACAAATAAGGACATACTGATAAAAAATGCTGATAAAGGAGGAGCAGTGGTGTTGTTGGATACCATCTGGTATGATAAAAAACTAACTGAATTACTGCAGGATCAGAGTACCTATGTTCAGATAAACCCATTAGGTGTGAAACAAACAATAGATAGAGTGATTTTTTGTTTAAACAAATTATTGAATGGTATGCTTATAAATGAAGAGACACATCAATTTCTTCTGATAAATAAACCAGTTACACCGATTTTCAAAGCACTACCCAAAATTCACAAATCTCTCAGTGACCCACCCCTTCGACCCATAGTATCTGGGAGGGGTTGGGTCACTGAGAATATTTCAATTTGGGTAGAATATACTCTTAAACCTTATCTTGACCTAATGGATAATGTCCTCAAAGATACAGGACATTTTCTAAGGCTACTAGGTGAAATGAATAATAATCAATACTCAGAAAAACTGTTAATGGTTACCATGGATGTTCAAAACTTATTCACGGTCATTAACAATGACTATGGTATTACTAGTATAGGTGAGCTATTAGACAATTTAGGAGCAAGTAGAGAGAAAGTTTCATTGATTAAGATTATGTTATCTTTAGTTCTAGAAAATAATGTTTTTATGGGGGCCAATTCTATATATAGACAGGCGCAGCGGGTAGCTATGGGCACCCCCTGCGCCAATACCTATGCTAATTTGGTACTCTCCCATTGGGAGAAGACCTATATCCTAAATAATGAATCATGGAAAGAACACATAAAATTATATCTACATTTTGTAGATGATGTTTTTCTTTTGTGGCATGGGACGGAGCCAATGTTAAGAGAATTTGTGGAATATCTACACTCGACCACGATATTTTTTAGATTTACGATTAAATACTCATATGACTCCATTGATTTTTTAGATGTATGCATAGAACAAAATGCAATCGGTTTTAATTCTAAGTTATTCAGGAAAGAGTGCTGGAAGAATTCATTTTTAACATATGATAGCATGCACCCCAGGCACACATACCCGAATATAGTACAAGGGCAAGTTAGTAGGGCATCTAGGCTGTGCCTATTAGATTCTGCTTTTGAAGCAGAGGTAGATAAAATTAGAGACTGCTTCTATGATAGAGGCTACAAACCTGCCATGGTAAATAAAGCCATTGATAAAGGCAAAACATTGAGATCTAATGAATATAAACCCTGGATGCAACGAACTAAGAATGGAGAAAATCCAGATAATAAAGACAATTCACATATGGGGCTGCAATAATGTTCAACTATAGTAGTAATATCAAGGATATTGGTAATATTGTGCGAAAGAATTGGAACATCTTAACTAGTGACAATAGCCTAAGGGATATTGTGGGATCTAATCCCAGCTTCAGGTACAGAAGGAATAAAAATCTAAAGGATTTACTCTGTAAGGAACCCTCAAATAATAATACCCAACATCATGTTTTAAATTCTACAGGGACAACCACCTGTGGACTTTGTAAAGCCTGCGCTTATATTAATAAAGATATACACTTTAGACATCCTGTCACAAATAAAATGTTCTTCTTCAAAGGGAAAGCTACCTGTCGTACTACAAGTATTGTATACTTAGCTGAATGTTGCCAATGCCCATGTTTTTATGTCGGAAAGACAAACAACATGTTTAAGATCAGGATTCTCCAGCACCTTTCAAGCATCAGAAATGGTGATGAAAGGAATGCTTTATGTAGACATGTAAATGAATTTCCAACACACACTTTTAAATTTCGGGCTATTGTTAATGTTAGACTCAACAGCAGGGGGGGGGGACATTAAGCTTCAGACTGAATTAGTGGAAACTAAATGGATTGTTGATTTAATGGCCAATAGGGAGCCAGGATTAAATGAAGTGATACCTATTAAGCCTATTTTACAAAATAGGCACGTTTTTCATTGAATGTTATTGGTTGTATTTTTATATAAAATGTTTGTATTAATGTCTGTTTAAACATCTGATGAAGGGTTATCCTGAAAGCGCTCATCCTGTATTTTAGCAATAAAGTTTTAACAATTACAGCAGAGTTCAACCTCGCTTTTCTCCAGGACACACACACAAGCACACACACGCACACACACGCACACACACATATATATGATATATACGATCATAGGACATTACGAGGCTATTGGCCCTCAGGCCCTTATAAGCCTAGCCAGGAGTTTAGCCCATGTTTAGCCAAGTCAGCACCTAATGCCCAAGTCCAGCAGGGACACACTTTGAATCCCAGGGGTGTATTTTCTGTTTCCCATCCAGTTATCCAGGTTGTGCTTAAAAAGGGATAATGAGGTGCTCTGCTTGATGTGGAGAGGAAGTCTGTTCCACAGAAGGGGGAGTCTCTGGGACACAAATCGTCCCACGAACAAGCCCTATTGATGTCACAGACCAGGTTGAGGTCTATTGTGTGGGTTACTCGAATGGAGCTTGACTTGTGGATATGCAGCAGTCCCATCAAGGAGAGGTCTGAGATTGCTTTGTATGCCAGACAGAGGTCACCTCTGTGGAATCTGCATGAAACTGAGTAGAGGAATAGGGCTTTTAGCCCGTCAATGTAGCATAGATGTTTGAGACCCTGGATTCTCCTGATGAGGACCCTCTGTGGTCTCTCCAGCTGCTGCATGTGCTTTGTGAGGTACATGCCAAAAGGGGGCATTGTACTCAATAATGGGCCTTATAAGTGAAGAATACAGGGATATTATGACCTCCTTGTCCCTGGATGAGATACCCTTGCTTATAAGGTGGGCCATGAAGAAAGCTTTCCGTACAACAGAAGCAACATGGTGGTCAAAAGTCAGGTTGCTATCAACCTGGATGCCCAAATTCCTCACAACTGATTGTATGCTTAAGATGTTGTTATTAATGTGATAATTTGTGGGGACATCACTCTCTTCAAAGGGGATGATGATGCATTTTTGGTATTCAGGTTAAGACCATGTTTCTGGCACCAGTCATTTGGTTGGGTGAGACCTTCTTGGAAAATGTCCACATCACTAGGGGAATTGATGATAGGGCCCAGCTTGCAATCATCTGCAAACTCAGTCAGCCATAGCCCATTGGTTTCAGCCTGCACCTCAGAAAAGTATACCCCAAATAACAGAGGTTCAAAGACCAATCCCTGGGGCACATTGCTCATTAGGGGTCTACTACTTGAGGTGGCTTCCCCTATTTTGACTAGGTGGGTTCTATCATATCTATATATATGTGTGTGTGTGTGTGTGTGTGTGTGTGTGTGTGTGTGTGTGTGTGTGTGTGTGTGTGTGTGTGTGTGTGTGTCTCTATCTAAATTAAGATAAAATATTCCAAAAGTGCAGCAAACGTCACAGACAATTGAATGTCCTAGATGGAGAGGGGCTGTGGGATCCAATAATTTCAAATTTTTTTTATATAGTACTGCAATGTCAGAACATCCTTTTTGGGATGTACTTCTCTGAAGTCAAGGTCATTGTCACATGATTTGAAATTAGGAGCTTCCATAGAATCCCCCACTGATACAAATCTTCTCCAGGAAGGGCTAACACAGACAAATAACTTGTAACAGAGCCAGGAACTAAAATTAAATGCCAAGAAATATATAATAATTTCCTTCAGGAAGCTATCCAACCCGGTAACTATCATATTGGCAACATACCACTAAGAGTTGACCCAGTAATCATGGATAGGTAAACATGTAGACAGTAATCTAACTTTTGACCATCATGTGATTACAGTAGTGAGAAAATCATTGTATGTTGTGCAACTTATAAACAAAGGTATGGCATCTAGGGCTAAGAAGGTCATTGTTCCACTGCATTCAGCATTCATTAGACCTATCATTGGGTGCATTACCACCTTTCGAATGCACCTAACCAAGCACATACAACAACTGGAATATCCACAGAGGTTCCTCACTAAAAGAATACATGGTGAAAGTAAGATGTTCTGTGCAGTGCAACTCAAGACCATATCCTTGCATTCTGTCTCCTACAGGCTGTTGAGGGGAGATATATGCCTGGCATATTGTAACTTGGACATTTGGATGGGGAACAAAAAATTCATTCCTAGTGTGGCACTTATGTCTCAAATGAACATAGGCAGCATGTTCTGTTTATTGTGGTGACAAGGTTTAGGTCCCTAGAGCATGTAGCTTGGAGGGATTGGGATTTCTTTAAGTGGAGCATGTTCAACAGCTCTGGGTTTGACATAGCTTTGTATGTTAGGCAGAAATTGCCTCTGAGTAGGCGATATGTGACGGAGTAAAGCTGGAGTTTTTTGAGTCAGTCTGCATAGGGCATCTGTTTGAGGCCAGTAATCCTCTTTGTGAGGTATTTTTGTGGTCTTTACCATTGTTGTAGATATCTTGTGAGGTACATACCAAAATGGGTATTGTACTCTAGAATGGGTCTAATGAGTAATGAGTAGAGGGGAACGATGACCTCTTTTTTTCTGGATGAGAAACCTTTTGTGATGAGGTGTGCCATGTAGAAGGATTTCTTGACCACTGTGGTGATGTGATTATCAAAGGAGAGACTACTGTCCACCTGTGTCCCAAGATTTCATCACACTTTCGGTGTTAAGTAGACTACTGCCTATATGGTAGTTCATGGGTACAGAGTTTTTACCAAAGGGGATGGCAATGCACTTTTTGGCATTGAGCTTGAGACCATGGCTTTGACACCAGGCATCTGTCTCAGTGAGGCCCTTTTGTAGGATGTCCACATCATTAGGAGTTTCGATTATGGCTCCTAGTTTGCAGTCATCTGTGAATTTCATTAGCCAAAGACCTTCTGTGTTAGCCTGTACTTCAGAGAAGTAGATACCAAACAGGAGAGGACCCAGGACTGAACCCTGCATTACTCCACTTGTCACTGGTCTGAAGTCTGATTTGGAGTCTGCTACTTTCACAGTGTGGGTTCTGTCAGTAATCTAGTTGGCAACCCATCTTGTGACATAGGGATTTACACCTAGTTTAGTGAGTTTATCTATAATTCCACAGTGGGGGATGGTGTTGAATACCTTGGTGAGATCTAGATAGGCTGTGTGAACCACCTTACCCTCATCTATGGCTTTGGTGACTGTTTCAAAGAAGTCTATCAGGTTTAGGAGACATGATCTGCCTTTTACAAACCTGAACTGTGTGGGGTCCAGAGTT
Organism: Protopterus annectens; assembly: GCF_019279795.1. Taxonomy (NCBI): domain Eukaryota; kingdom Metazoa; phylum Chordata; order Ceratodontiformes; family Protopteridae; genus Protopterus; species Protopterus annectens. Next base: position 1,191,486,893 of record NC_056726.1, read on the forward strand.
TGGAGATCTCCATTGTCTTTGTTTATGGGTTCTACAATGATACGTTCCATGGCCTTACAGACCAGCCTTGTTAGGTTAATTGGGAGGTTGTTCCCGGGGTCTGTTGTGACCCCCCCCCCCATGTGGAGTGGGATAACCATTGCGGTGCGCCATTCAATGGGCACAAAGTCTGAGGTGAGGCTATGACTGAACATGGTACTTAGGTGGGGTGCCAGATCATTCTGTAGTTCATGTAGAAGGCAGCCTGGAATGTTGTCATGTCCCATGGATGCTGTGTTCTTGACTTTGGAGAGTGTGTTTTTTACCTGTGCAACCATGATTGCAGGAACTTTGCATTCTTCCGGTATAAAGATGGGCCCTTTAGAGGGTGAGAGAGGGGCAAAGTTTGCACTGAACCTATCTGCCAGTATGTTAGCAATATCAGTTGGTTCTGTATATTTAGTGTCATTGTGCTGTAACTCAGAGCAGATCTGAGTGTTGCCATTGAGATTCTTGACATAGCTATAGAATGTTTTGTGGTTGTCTTTAGAATCAGTGGCAATTTTGTTTTCATAACTAGCTTTGGAGGATTTTATGAGGGATCTCAGCTTCTTACTGAGGCTGACCAGGGAGTTGCTCCAATCATGGGATTGTACTCTTTTTTGCAACAGTTTCTTTCTTCTGTTGTAGAGTTTGTTTATGGCAGAAGACCACCAGATTGGCTTCCTTTTTTTGGAGGATAGCATCTTGGTTCTGTTAGGGATAGCACGATCCATGAACACGTGTAAGTGCTTATAAAGTGCACTTGTGTAGGATTCAGCAGTCATACCTCTATTGTCCATCTGCATGGGTGTCATGAAGTTTGCCACTTCTGTCTTAAGAAGCGTGAAGTTGGCTTTGGAGACATTTTTTACGGTTGTTTTCCTAATGGGGGGGGGGGTGGGAGTGGGATGTGGATGTCTAAGGTGATTAGCTTGTGGTTGGATCAGACCAACGAGGAGCTGACCTCTGGTGTGGAACACTGGTCGCCCATGTCAGTGATGACCAGGTCTAGGATATTGCTTCCCCTGGTAGAGGTGTGGATAAGTTGATCCAAGGCGATGGAATTGATGAATTCCAGAAAACTTTGAGCAAAAGAGTTGGTACACGAGTAGTTTTCCCAGTTAATTGTGGAGTAGTTGAAATCACCCATTATTAGGGTGTTGGGTTGTACCTTAATATTTTCCAGTGTATCAAGATAAGAGGAGTGGGAATCCTGGGGCATGGTGGGGGGTCTTTAGCAAGCTATAATCTGGATTCCGGTTTTGCCCAGAGTTAACTGAACTTGGATAATCTTGGATGCATTATGCTGAGCAACTAGCTTGGAGGTGTGGATATCCTTAATGAATATGGACATGCCTCCACCTTTAGTGTTTTGGTCCGGGTTTGGTGGCCGAAAGGTGTGGTATGAATTATAGCCTGGTAATGCAGGGGTGCTCTCTGGAGCTTTGAACCAGGTCTCTGTCACTGCACAGATGTCAATGTTTTCCATTTTAAGGACTGCCTTGAGTGAGTGCATTTTGAGGTTTAGACTTCTAGCATTGAGTAGCATTACCCTCAGATTTTACTTGCTTGTACCTGGTACGGTGGTGAATTTGTCATTTGAACCTTGCCTAAAATAGGCATTATAGGGGTGACAAGAACCTTTGCCAGTATCCAGAATCCCAAGGGCGACAGGTGCAGGCCATCTCTGGCAAACAATCGTGGTCTGTCGATCATGTCATCCCAGGCAGACAGATACTGGATTCCCTTAGAATGACACTAGAAGCTTAGCCAATTGTTGAAGTCAATCATTTTGTCCTTGTACTGTGGTATCATTCTGGGTGATGGCAGGATGCTACTCAGGGTTAGGGTCATACCTGCCTGGGCTGTTCGCACCTAAAAGTCTGAAAACCCTAAACAGTGAATTCATGAAACAAAGATTTTTTTTCCCAGGGAAAAAAAATCGCTGCTCTGTGAAAAAAAACATCAGAACTTTAAAACAAACTGAAGTGAGGGGCTTCACCCCCCCACAACACCCAATGTGGGGGACTATGCCCCCCACACCCCTCTACTTAAATATACCAACTCCAAAATCGCACTACAGTAGAGGAAATAGCAAATTCCCAAAGACGGCCCACCGATTTTTTTCCCTAGGAAAAAAATCGATGTTCCGTAACTTTGCGGTTTTGGGCTTTCAGACTTTTCTGTTTGAACAAAGGGCATTCGAACTTATCATCATTCGATGTGGTGATATATACCCAAATAGCTCTACCCTTCAGGTCCCTAAGTCATAATTACACTCCACTTATTATGTCTTCTCTATTCTTGTACCCAAAATCTGATCTATCATTCCCATGCTTATAAAACATATTACACCCTATCCTAAATTTCAATCAGAACTAAATTCTTTATTCAGCTACAAAATGTGAGTGCATTCCTAACCATTGCGTCACTTAAATTTGCCCAAACGTTCTTCTTGGCATAAGTTCTATATATATTATACTATAATTATGGCAGTTTAAAAAGGATATATTCCATCTGACATTCATAGAAATATACGATACTGAATATTTGTGCAATTGTAATTGTTTAAAAATACACATTCTGTGTGACAATGATAACATTATACTTTAACTGGTATGTATTAATCTTGATCTAATGTGAAATTTCATGCATCCCTGGACTGCAATGGTCCATTGAGATCAGTACTCATCCCTAGACAACAAACTAAAAAAGTAGGGAAACAAACAATTAAGCAGACAGATTTGTTTTCATTCTCTGTACAAGCACCAAACGTACAGAATGTACTATTGCAATAGAATGGAAAGCATTACTAGGACTATTGTACTTAAGAAGAATGAAAACACCAATTGAAGTCCACTATATTTGCAAACATGAAACAACTATTAAGTAGTGAATTGAAGTAATGGGTTTACATGGAAACAACATACCTTATGACACAAATAGAAAGGCAGGCTTCCCTGGATACATTGTTACATCCTATTGCTTATGTGCCTAATCTGTCTCATGATGTAATTATTCACCAAAGTCTTCCTCGGTTTAAGGAACTTTGAAAGTTATGGAGGAAAGAAGTTTAGTCAGATACACTATCAGAAGAACATGAAACCAGCAAAGACAAAAAATGTAGGGCTAAAGACAGAAAGGCAGTCAGTATTTGATTTGGGGTTGTTGGTCCACTACTGTATCGTAACAAAAGATCCCTATTAAAATACTGAATGAAATATCCATAAGTGATGACAGAGGTATGAATTTTACTAATAGACTCCACAGTTTAGGTAATAAAGGAAGTCAGTCTATAGTTTTAGTCACCTAGGAACCGATACATGACAGTAAGAAACAAAAGGATAAAACCACCCCTGAGAAAGAAAATGGGAAAGGGTCAGTAACTCTAATGGAAGAATGACATAACTGTGAGATTCACTTTAATACACCACATTCTACTCATCCCACTCTGACACCAAATGTAAGATTATGTAGTGGTGCTGTAAAAACCCATACTGAACCATTCTAGACCCATAAGGATTAGGTCTCAGCAAAAATTAAACATTGCATCACATACAATCATACCTGAAAGAAAGACTGACTATGAGAAAAATGACTCAAATCATGTTTAACAGCTCACTAAACAAACAAAATGTTTTAGTAATTGGTGATTACATAGTGTGATGCACTGATTCCTCACTCACAAAAAGAGAATGGCAATAAGTTGTCTTCTGCATGCCAAGATCTTATATGTCCCAATGGCCCTTAGGAACCTTCTAACAGACAGGTATGACTATGATATGGTAGTTATACAGATGGGTGTGAATGGCTGGGGGCAAACAACCCTGAGAAAGATGCATAGAGACATGTCATAGCTCTCCATAGATGTCACAAATGCATGTAAGATAGTGAGTGGAACCCTTCCTTCTTCGATAATGATGCCTACGTTCAAAAAGAAGATGATTGGCATCAAGAATTTCCTTAATAATTGGGTTACTTCTCAGGGAATCCAGTATGAATTAACATGGAATGAGAAGCTTGACAGACCTACTTACTTTGCAAGGAAGGGTCTACACCTCCATTTCAAAGGCTTATACATACTGGCTAAAGACCTCGCTGCTCTCCAAGTGTCTGTATCATAGTCAGCATATCAATACCTAAATAATAATATCCAAATCAGTATTCTGACTAATTAGTGCTGACAACACTAATACCAGACGACTGGCGCTAAACCAGATACTTACTGTTTAATGTCGATTCTGTAAATTTACACAGGAATTGCTTGTAACAGAATGCACTATCTGAGCTAATGGAATGATCTAAAGCTAGCACGTAACCATGTTTGTATGCATGATAAACCACACTGTATACTTGCCCCTACAGTCCTAGCAAGATACAAAAAGTGCGCTTAAAGCGTATAATGTAATCCTCTGATTGAACAAATCTAACCCAGTATACACTTGGGCTTAATCATAATGTATTTTACGATCATCGTCTATTCAGTACTGCTTAAAGAGTTATATTTTAAAGTAATCTTTATTTAGTTATGTTTAAGGGTTGTAGGAAATAGCTACTAACCTGCATGCTAATGGTGAAAGTATGTTTGTTTGCAAATAAACCCCTCTGCATTGCTAATGTTTTAAGGTATAGAGATATTTCATTCCTTGCAGTTTAAATCTGATTTAAATGAAAGAATTGCTCTTCCTGCTCACAATTAACGCACCTCCTATTTTATTCAATGTTTCAGTTTCTATTGTCTTCAGCCTGAATATTTTCCCCATCCACCTCAACTGCACAAATCTAGCGGCAGCCCACTCATTTAACCAATACAGTACCTTCCTCAAAAGAACAAGGGAAAAGAGAAAAGTATATGTAGAAAATTATACTACTGTAATTTTGTCATAAATACTGTTTGCTAAATGATACTTTTAACTGCAAACAGCTGATACCCCCTGAGAGCACGCTACCTTGGTACGCCTCCCATCCCCTCCAACATAGAGATATAAGCTCCTCTGTCTTCCTACTTACCTCTACCCCTGAAAATAAAGAAACCTACTGCAACTACTGGTACGTGGCTGCTAACTATAGTATTTCAACTGCTGAAATTATCTAGCAGACTTCGTAACCCAGAAAAAGAATTTGTGCTAAGACTTTAAAGTTTAATCAAATGAAAAAGCACATTTGAGAAAACAGTGACTGATTGTTTCTTTTCCCTTACCTTGTCGTGCAAATTCTGAGAACGATGTAGCCCCACTCCATTTGCCCTTGCTTTGCTCAGGCTCACTCCGCTCACCACCCACCCCCATATCATTACCTTTATACCTATCCACCTTAACCACACCCTTCTACTTCCGCCCTACACCACTCACCTCAACTTCCCTTACCTAACTTCCCTTCCCCAACTCCCTGCATATCATCTATATCCACACCCACCTCCCTCTCTATAATTTTGTACCACTACTCCTCCTAACTTATTCCATGTCCCCTTGTCAAAATTACACCTAAATCAGAAACCTTATTCCTACTACCTCTGCTATTAATTCCTTACTATCTCACCTGCTATCACTCACAAATAAATTCCTCCTACTTCCTCCCTACAAATTTCACAACAAACTCTGATGCAAAACCTACTAAACATATCTTTATCTGTCCATACATCTTCCCACTTAACACACCTCTTCCTAAAATAAAGTTATCTCCAACAACACCAATCCACTCAAAAGACAAAACAAAGCCACCCCTTATCAAGCAATTACTCTACTCTAGACACCTACTCCTGTCAGGTGACATCCATCCAAACCTTGGCCCCCGACCCTCTACCCAGAACCCCAATCCACCTTCATCTACTCATACAAATCCCTCCCCCACAAAAAAACAGTATTCTTCTGTTCCATTAATCTGAGAAGTATTGTCAGCGAAGTTCATGACTTCCATGCCTGGCTGACATAGTAGCACTAACAGAGGCTTGGTTAAAACCCCACAACCTTGACAGTGAATTCATTCCCCCTGGTTATAACATTCTCAGACTAGATAGACAAAGAGAAAAGGCAGAGGAGTAGCAATTCTCTACTCCAACCACCTGACTCTCATAACTCTTAACAATCCACCCCCTTCTTTCTCCCCTGCTGAACTACTACTGGCCAATTATAAACTTAACAACTTCACTACCATCACCTTAGCTGCCATTTATACCCCCCCCCCCCCGGTGATAATATCACCTTACTAGAGAGCATTCTATCCTATCTCTCCCACACAATTCTAAATGAGACCATCATACTAGGTGATGTCAATACTGATTGGCTAACACCCCAGACAAACAACCCTACCTCTTTTATTAACCTACATGAGTTTGAGCAGCTAATTACTACCCCAACTTATCAAAAGAAATCTCACCTCCCAAGCTCCCTCCTTGACTGGGTTCTGGTTTTCCACCCTCACAACTACCAGAACCACCATACCCTCCCAAATGCCCTAAGTGACCACTGCCCAGTAATAGTCACTCGGCAGACTCCTCACACTACCAAACCACACAAGTATATTGATACCCGTAAATTAGAAGGCTTCTGCCCCACTACCTTCATAAACCAGCTCTCTAGAGTAAATTGGACACATCTTACAACTTTTCCCCTAGATGACGCTGTCCACTCTTTTAATACCACCTTTCTTAATATCTTTAACTCCCTTGCCCCACTTATTAAAATCAGAATAAAATGTATAACAGCTCCTTGGCTAACTAAAACCACTCATACCCACAGGAGAAACAGAGATAGGGCATGGGAACTGGACAAAAACCAAAACACAGGGGTACTACACACAAACAAAGAACTGAGAAACCTAGCCTTAAAACTTATCCACAATGACAAAAATAACTTTTACTCCAACCCTCCAAACTCTCTCAAATCAGACCCAAAGAATTTCTGGAACTCCATTAACCACATACTAAACCCAGGAAGCCCTTTCCCTCAAAACCCTTGTCCAAACAAATCACCAGAGGAAACAGCTACCATCTTCAACCATCATTTTATTGACTCTATAGCCTCCCTAATAAACTCACTCCCCACCTGCAACATAATTAATAAACCCTCTCACTCCCCTTCTCATCACAACCCCCATGACTCTTTTTCCCTGAAGGGCATGCCAACTAACTATATTAAGTCTCTACTGTCTAAACTTAAACCTTGCTCCCCCTCTGTTGACAATATCCCCTCTTATGTCCTACAGCTTACAGCTCACCCCCTAGCCTATCCTGTATCCATCCTAGTCAATCGCTCATTCTCCGAATCTTATGTCCCCTCCATCTGGAAAAAGTACTATACCTTGCTCATATACAAAGGAGGTAACTCCTCTGAAATAACTAACTTTCAACCTATTGCCATACTATCTCCCCTCTCTAAAATACTGGAAAAATGTATCCATAAACAGGTTGTGCACTATTTGCTCCAGGAAAACCTACTCACACACACACAACATGGCTTTTGATCCAAACAAAGTACCTCTACTGCTCTAATATCTTTCGTAAACATTATATCTCTTGCTCATGATAACAATAAACTAGTCTCCTGCTTATTCCTGGACCTCTCCAAAGCTTTCAACACAGTCTCTCACCCTCTTCTCCTGACCAAACTTGCAAACCTTAACTTCTGTCCCCCCACAACTTCCTGGTTCACTAGTTACCCATCCAATCACCTACAATCAGTTAAATGGCTCACTGCTCAATTCTTCCCTCTCACAGTAGAAATGGGAGTCCTCCAAGGATCCATCCTTAGGCCTCTACTCTTTAACATTTTCACCAATCAACTCCACACTTCTTGCCCCCAGTCATTACTTGTACAATATGCTGATGACTCTACTGTCATTACCATTGCAAATAATCCATCAAACCTACACTCCCCTACACAAGCATCATTCAATTCCATTGAGACTTGGCTCACTAACAGCAAACTAATACTCAACCCAAAGAAAACTAAGCTCTTACTTTTTCTCCCCAAGAACCTCTCAGCCTTCAAATATACCTTCTCCATTCAATCTAGCAACAAAACAAACATCACTGCTGAACCTTGCACAAAATTACTAGGTGTCACTATAGATGATCAGCTAAAATTCAATCACTACATTACAAATTGCATAAAAAAGACACACCAGAAACTGGGCCACCTCTACCACAATAAGAAATTCTTAACAAACAGGGCAAAAATAACTCTCTCTCAGGCTTTTCTTCTCCTTACTCTATTATATAGCTGTCAGCTATTTACGAATCTCAACAATTCACTTCTCTACAAACTCGAAAGCACTTACAATAAGGTTGCAAGATTCACAGAAAATCAAACCTACAAGTCTCAACACTGTATATCTCTCAAACAACTTGATTGGCTTGAACTCCCCCACCTACTTAAGCTCCAGCAAGTTCAACTCGTACACTCCCTCTTATATGTGCCCTCTTTTTGCCCTAGCCTCACCGTTATCTTAACCAAATATCTACCTGCAAGACCACTCCGAAGCTCTGACCTTGACCTACTCCAAATCTATAAAACTAAAACCAAAAATGGCAGTCTACTCTATAGCTACAATCCTGCCGCATCCTGGAATAACCTCCCCCTTGAAATTAGATCACTAAATCAAACTAAACATTTCAAAACTGCCACACATGAATTCCTCAAGATAAACTGGTCTTGCCATTGCACTCATCCCCCTAACCACCTTCACCCCCTCTGACTCCTCGAGTACCCTACTCCCTTTTTACCTTACTCCACCTCTCTGTCCCTTTTCTCACCTCTCTCCATTCTCTTCTCTTCAAAGTCTAATCCCCTTTCAGTACTTCTCCCCTTTATTTCCTTTTATCAACTATTCCCCTTTTAATCACTCCTCTCCCATCCCTCCTTACTATCCCCATCTCCTTCCTTAGTCTCTCCTACTTATCTCCCCTTTTCCTTACCATCTGCACTGCCCTCTACCCTCCCCCTAACACTTCTCATCCTACTCTATAGCCTACTGCATCCTTTGCTGGCCTTACTATAGTCTTTCTGCATGTGTATTTTTTTCTCTTCCATGCTATAATCACTGACCTACAAAACTTGAATCTAGCATTCTAGAAGACCTATATTTGTTACCAACTACTGTAGGTACAATTATCCTACTGTGAATGGAACTTAATTATTAACCACTTCTTATTTGATTAATGTCTTATTACTCCTGCCAACTCCAAAGTCTATTGATTTTCTTATTTGTAAATAACTTGTATATATTTACCTAATATGTAAACTCGTTTAGTTACAATGTACAATGTTTGTATCTGTATTATGGAGCCTGTCTCCTCGGGTCTCTGCTGAAAATGAGCCACAAGCTCAGACAGAATAACCCGGTCAACAAATGTAAAATAAATAAAAATAAATAAATAAGTAAATTAAGGTGTCTCTGCTCTTTGCCAGAAGTCTGAACAACAAGCTGTGTGAACCTGAGGTACTCTTCCGTATGTAATGAGAAACCTGGTTTAAATGTCAAGAAAGCAGTTCCTCCATAACTATGTTTTGCACCTACCATGCTTTCAGACCCATTGGCAACTGCAGTAGCCTATCCATATCACTCCTAGACAGATTCACAGAGACCTACAAGTAGAACTTATTGCACTCTGAATCACACTAAACACAACTATCATTTATTACCTGTTACAGGACAAGTCCTATAATCCCAGACGTTCATGTAAGGTTCCTAAATGTAGTGGAGGAACACCCCATAAGTAAGAACTCCATCATCTTAAGAGACTTTAACTACCCTACAATGACCTGGAGTACATACACCTCCAATCATACCTCTCAATTGTCCAGATTCTTGCAGAATGTCCAGATTTTTGACTCATATTTTTGGTTTGTTCCTCATAAAAGTAAACTGGGATGATCTAAGGATTGAAGTCACTAAATAATGACATACAGCTGAGTTTCAGATTTCATATCCTTCAGAAAATGTATGTTTAAAACAAACCCTGTTACTTAAGTACTTTTTAAGTTTATAAGAACAATATTTAAAATATGTCACTATTATCTGGGCCTTTGTACCCACATTTTGTTGGGTTTTGTCCAGATTTCTTGCACTAAGAGGTTGAGATGTGTGCCTGCGATACAGGATATGTCCAGATATTTTTGGATTTAATAAATAAAAAAATCGTTGGATAACTTCACTACCAGCTTAACTAGAAGACAAAATATTCTTGGCATAGTACTTAAATATTGCTTCATTATGCACACCTTCCAGGGTTAATTCCTTTTCTGGATAGGTCAGACTGTAACCTAGTAACATTTTACCACAAATTATTTTAATCCACTGAAACCAAGGCATCAGAGTTCAAAGACTTCAGACATACAAATCTCATTAAATTCCATAGTGAAGTCTTGAAATTCCCTTATAGCAACATCATCCCAGACATTACCTCAGCAGATAGGTTCACAAATGAGATTTATACCGAATCACATAAATATTTAGAATTGGCATTCCCATCCAGATCCAAATCATCATCATCATCATCAGCAGCCCCCTTTTTTTTCTTCATGGGGTCAGGGTATCGTGTTAACTGTCTCCAGCTCTCTTGATTCAGTGCCACACTCCTGCCTTCTTCAACACTCATGCCTGACTGTCACAGATCTTCTTTCACACAATCCATCCACCTCTTTGCTGGACATCCTCACTTCCTCTCACCTTCTTCCTGTCTGTCACAAATGTTCCACACCAGATTGTCTTCTGCTTTTCTACACATGTGCCCAAACCATCATAATCTGTTCTCTTTGATCTTTTCTGCAATTAGAACTAATTTGGCTTCTTCTCTTATGTCCTCATTTCTTCACCTGTCCCACAGTGTGCATCCTCCATTTTCAGGCACTTCATTTCCATCACCTCTAGCTTCTTCAACTGTTCTGCCTTTACTGGTCTCTGTACCATACAGTAGTACTGGTTGCACCACTGTCGTGTACACCTTACTTTTCAGGTTCTTTGGCATTCTTCTGTCATAGACTACACCTGATACCCTATGCCAGTTGGCTCAGCCCCACTGATTCTAGCTTTGACCTCTTCATTCAGACTACCCTTCCCCTCAACTACCCCTCCAAGATACTTGAAGATGTTTACCTGTTCCACTATCTTCCCTTGTATCACTATTCTCAGCTTCTTCTGATTTCCTCAATTTGCTGCCATTATCACCATCTTATCTGTGCTTAGTGTCATCCCATGTGCCTTCAGATTTGCATTCCATTCTCCTATCCTTTGCTGACATTCTAGCTCAGAGTCTGCCTGCACAGCCACATCATCTGCATACAGCAACTTTGTTGATCCCTCCCCTCCAACCTGTTTGCTAATGTAGTCCATCAGCAGTATGAACAGCAGTGGGCTCAGAGCTGAACCTTGATGTACACCCACTCCCACTGGGAACCCCTCTGTGAGGCCAAACACTGTTCGTACTTGAGTCATTGGGTCCTTGTACATAGTCTGCACTAATTCTACCAATGTTTCTGGGACTTCAAACCACCACAGTACTGCCCAGATCAGCTTTCTTGGGACATTGTCATGCTTTCTCCGAGTCTAGGAATGCCCAGTTGGACTCTCTCCTCATCTCTGGCTTCTTCTCAAGTATCTGTCTCAATGCAAACATCGGGTCAATTGTGCTGCATCCTGATCTGAATCCAAACTGCTCATCTCCCATCTTACATTCTACTACTCTGCGTATCCGTTTATCAATCACCCTATCCAGAACTTTCATGCAATGTGATAGGAGTTTGATGCTGCTGCACTGCCCACAGTTGTGGATGTCCCCTTTGATCTTGTACACTGGCACAAGTATGCTTATTCTCCAGTCATCTGGGATACGCCTTTCTCTACACACTGCTGTTAGTACCCTCAGGAGACATTTCTCCCCTATCTCACCCAGCATCTTTATCATATCTGCTGTGACCTCATCTTAGCCTGCTGCTTTCCATGACTTCTTCTTCCTTAGTGCTGTTCTTACTTCTTCTAGGGTGGGCTCCTCTTCTTTGCTCATTGTAGGCTGTTTCTGGGGCAGTACAGTTTCTGTGAGGTTTTCTTCATTCAGAAGCTGCTGGAAATACTCCTTCCATCTGCCTTCGATGCCCTCTAGACTGGTGAGCAGGTTGTTGCTGGCATCCCTTATGAAAGGAGTCTGACTATCTTCTCTAACTTTCTGTATTTGCCTTGCAACTTGATATACTTGATATACTTTCTTTGTGCCCCTTACTATGTCACTTTCCAGAAGTTGGTACAGTGCCTCTGATGCCCTGCTCTTCGCTATTGCAACTTCTTTCTTAGATTGTTTGTTAGCCAACCATTAATCCTTCCTAGTCTGGTCAGTATTTTCCTTCTCCCACTTATTCCTGCATTCCTTCTTTCTTTTGATGACCTCCTGGACTTCTGCATTCCACCACCAGCTTTCCTTATGTACCTTATTTCCATACCTGGCTCAGCCACATATCTTTTCTGTAGTCCTAACACATGTTGTTATTAGGTGTTGCCATTCTTCTTCAACTCCACCTATTTCCTCCATTTCTTGGGGTGCTAGAGCCCTCAGTAATTCATTGAACTGTTGTACTTTCTCTACAGTCAACCTCCAGGTCTTCAGCCTGGTCTCTGTTGACCTTAGAGCCTTCTCTACCCGCTGCTTGCAGCTGATTGTGGCAACTAGTGGTTTATGCCATGGGCTGACTGTTTCACTGGGGATGTGTGTATTTGTGTTTTTCACTGAATATTAACTTAACTGAAGTTGTGGCTGTCTCTCTACAGTTAGTTCCCCACCCACCCTCCCTGTTCTTGTTTTGGTATTAATGTTGTTGGCTTTGAAATTGCCCTCCCCTCTTGTAGATTTGTATTTGGATACTCCTTCTGGGCCCATCTCATTTGCTCACTCAACTGAGTGCAGTGAGATCATATTCTGATTTCAGGCACTCCTACTGTGTACAAAGAGAGCATTTGGAAAGGACAACCCCTGTAGCCTCTTAATCCTGCTCTGTTCCTTCCCTCAAAAAAATAAATAAATAAATACATAAATAAATAAATAAATATATATATATATATATATATATATATATATATATATATATATATATATATATATATATCTTATTCATCTGCTCTTACTGTAACTGTCTTAGTTGCTCTTCTGCGTGCTGATATCTATTCAGTTGCTCTTACTCTGCACTTATTACTGCTTGTTAGTAGCCTTTTAATTTACTGCCCACTGCACTTGTTTTTTAGTCATTTGTTAATTTAATTGCATTTATTTGAACTGTATTTGCCATAGTGTTGCTACACGCTCGGGTGTGCTGGCCTGCACTACAATTTGAATTGTATTTACTGCTGTTTTAGATGCTTTTCTGTAACAACAAAAAAAAAATTCTAAGCTTGTTTCCTGCATTTCCTGTAACTAGTCAAGTCCAGATACAGACTTGCTGTATCCAGGACTGTTGGTAAGCTTCTGAGCCCCCCAAGCCTTTTTGTGTTGGAGGGAAGCCTTCTAGCTTATCAGTGGGAGTGGTAAGCTAGATAGCCTATCTACCATGGGAAAAGTGGGTTTTGGCCCTGAAATTGTAGTTCATTGGCCGTTTGGGCAGTTTTTCCATCTCTTTCTACTTTCTGGTTAAAAGCCCGTTTTGCATTTGGTCCCCACCTTTCCTATAACTAGTGTAATCCAGGTACAGATTTGCTCTATCCAGGACTGTTGGTAAGCTTCTGAGCCCCCAGGCCCTTCTGTGTTGGAGATAAGCCTTTAGCTTATCAGTGGGAGTGGTAAGCACTAGGTAACCTATCTACCACAGGAGGAGTGGTTTCTGGCCCAGAAATTATAGTTTATTGGCTGTATGGGAAGCTTTTCCATCTCTTTCAACCTTCTGATTTAAAAGCCTGTGTTTGCACTTGTTTCCTGCCTTTCCTGTTACTAGTCTAGTCCAGGTACAGAGTTGCTGTATCCAGGATTGTTAGTAAGCTTCTGAGCCCCCAAGCCTTTCTGTGTTGGTGGAAAACCTTCTAGCTTATCAGTGGGAGTGGTAAGCACTGGGTAGCCTATCCTCCACAGGAAGAGTGAGTTTTGGCCCAGAAATTGTAGTTTATTTGACCATTTGGGCAGTTTTCCATCTCTTTCAACTTGCTGGTTTAAAAGCCTACGTTTGTACTTCTTCCCTGCCTTTCCTGTAACTAGTCTAGTCCAGGTACATATTTACTGTATTCCAGGACTCTGTGTAAGCTTCTGAGCCCCCCCAAGCATTTCTGTGTTGGAGGGAAGCCTTCTAGCTTATCAGTGGGAGTGGTAAGCATTAGGTAGCCTATCTACCACAAGAGGAGTGGTTCCTGGCCCAGAAATTGTAGCTATTGGCCATTTCGGCAGTTTTATTTCCATCTCTTTCAACGTTCTGGTTTAAAATCCGCACTTGCACTTGTTTCTCACCTTTCCTGTAACTAGCCTAGCCCAGATACAGAGTTGCTGTGTCCAGGATTGTTGGTAAGCTTCTGATCCCCGCAAGCCTTTCTGTGTTGGAGGAAAGCCTTCTAGCTTATCAGTGGGAGTGGTAAGCAATAGGTAGCCTGTCTACCATGAGAGGAAAGGTTCTTGGTCCAGAAATTGTAGATTATTGACCATTTGGACAGTTTGTCCATCTCTTTCAACTTTCTGGTTTAAAAAACCACATCTGTGCTTGTTTCCCATCTTTCCTGTAACTAACCTACTGGATAGCACTAGAAAGCCTTAAACTAATACAAGCCTTCAAGCTTAGGAGAGAGACTTTGGCGTGATTAAGTATCAGTTTTCCGTACTTTCTTGCTGTACTTAACTGTTTCCACTAAAACACAGATTTTCCAGCATTTATTGTGATTTAAAAGCTTGTTTTTTTCACATATTGTACTTATTTGACTACCTGCACTTTTAAAAAGTTGTTTTTTGTTTAAATAATTTGTTTAACTGTTGTAGGCTACACACTAAAGTGTGATAGCCTCTTATGATCGTTTGTAGTTGTTTAAAGCTGTTTTAAGTGTATTTTTTACTTTCTTTGCCTTATCTTTTCAAAAAAACAAACAAAAAAAAAATATTCCTTGTTTCCCGCCTTTCTAAGCTAGTATAGTCCAGTTTTCAGGCTATTGCTGAATTCAGGGCTGTGATACTAGTTTCTGAGTTGCCCATACCTTACTTAGATAGAAGGAAGTTTCTCTGTTCACTTGTGAGAGAGGGGAGCTTTGAGCAACCTATCTGTCCCTGGAGAAGTGGTTCCAGCTCAGAAGTTAGTAGTTTATTGGCCATTGTGGGCTAATTTCTATCTCTTTCATTTCCCTACTATAAAAATCGAGTTTTCACGGTTTTGCGCACCGGGCAGTGCCAGTTAGCTACGGATAAATTATTCCCGGCTCCACTAAGTCTCCTCTTCAGTTTTTCCCTTGAAACTAGTCTAACTCTCAACCTAAGCACTCAAAAAGCATCTTACAGCCCAGCACTTGCTCAGATGTAATAGCAAGCACTAATATACCCTGACACTGATTGCCCAGCAGGCAAGGCTCTATATTCACCCCTCACCAACAAAGTGACTAAGCAGCTCACCCTACTATTTAGGCATGACCAAAGAGCAACTTCAGGTGCACTCTCCAGTCCAGCTGGAGAATCTGGGTATCCTGAGGCAATGTTAGAACTGCCTCATGTACACAGCCAACCCTCTCCTCCTACCACAAAACACTAACATATGCGAGAGATGCAATTATACAGCCAAACTGGAAGCTACGCTGTCTCCACCCAAGACTGGAACAGACAGTCAAAAGGAGAAGGTTAACACTTGCACCACAACTCCAGCCACACACACAGACCTACTAAAACAGCACTGGCAAAAAATACATGTAAATACACAAAATCATACTCGGAGGCTCTAAATAAAAACCTGCAAAAGCATGAGCGACCTCCAAAGCAGACACCCAAACAACCTGCACTTCCCGTCACAAACCAGACAACACATAAAACACAAAATCAGTGTGCCACACATTCACAGCCCTTAAGGTGAAATAACATACCTAACACACTAGTAATAGGTGACTCTATAGTCAGGCACACTGACGTCCCACTCACTAGGCTGGACAAGCAGAAGGTTACTGTTAGCTGCCTGTCATGAGCTAGAATCTGCCACATAACACAAGCACTCGGGTCACACCAGAAAAAGTACAAATATTACTCTGTCGTTGTTCATGTTGTTGTGAATAACCTGAGACATACCTCCCTGGACTACATGAAAAGGGACATGGAAGAGCTCTCTGATCATGTAGCCCAGGCTGGTATGACCCTGACTCTGAGTATCATCCTGCCCTCACCAAGAATAATACCTCAGTATAAAGAAAAAATGATCAATTTCAACAATTGGCTAAGCTCATTCAAAGGGGATTGAGTGTCTGTCAGCCTGGGACGACATGCTCAACAAGCCACGTTGCTTCACAAGAGATGGCTTGCACCAGTCACCCCTAGGCTTTCAAATACTGCCAAGGCTCTTGCTGCCCCCATAGTGCCTTTTTTAGGCAAGGCTCAAAAGTCAAACCCACCTCCGTAAACAGCACAATTAATGAAAAACTGAGGGTTATGCTACTCAACGCCAGCAGTTTAAATCTCAAAATGCACGCGCTCAAAGCACTCCTCAGTATGGAGAACATCGACATCTGTGCAGTAACTGAAACCTGGTTCAGGGCTCCAGAGAGCACCCCAGCACTACCGGGCTACAACTCATATCTTATGTTTCGGCCACAGAACATGGACCGATACACAAAAGGAGGGGATGTATCCATATTCATCAAGGATACCTACCCCTCCAGGTTAGTGGCGCAGCATGATACCTCTGAGATCATCCATGTGCAATTAACATCAGGCAAATCTGCAGTGCAAATTGTGGCCTGCTACAGATCACCCACCTTGACCCAGGACCACCACTCCACCTTTCTGGAGACACTGGAAAACATGAAGGCCCTAGCAAACACCCTGATATTGGGCAATTTCAATTACCCTACCATTCACTGGGAAAACTACTCGAGTCCAAATTCCCAGGCCCAACGCTTCCTGGATTCATCAACTCAAACGCCCTGGATCTGCTGGTAAACTCCCCTACAAGAGGTGAAAACATATTGGACCTGGTCATCACCAACATGGGCGAAAGGTTTCCACACTAGAGGTCAACCCGTCACTGGTTAGATCAGACCATAAACTAATCACTCTGAATGTCCACACCCCACCACCACCCCCAACTAAGGAAACCACAGTAAAAAAATTTTCTAAAGCAAACTTCACCTTACAGAGTGGCACATTTTACAGCCCCCACACTAAAG
The DNA here is from genome assembly GCF_019279795.1 of Protopterus annectens. Classification (NCBI taxonomy): domain Eukaryota; kingdom Metazoa; phylum Chordata; order Ceratodontiformes; family Protopteridae; genus Protopterus; species Protopterus annectens. The sequence goes on from NC_056726.1 coordinate 1,191,504,221, forward strand.
GATAATGCTGCCCAAGATGCAGAAACCTTTACAAATGCACTCTATGAGCATCTACAAGGATGCATGGATCATGCCATCCCTAGCAAAACCAAGACTCACTCTTGTAAGAGAAGGAAACCAGTTTGGTGGACCCCTGCAATAAACAGGCTATACAATAGAAGGAGGAAACTAGTTCAGAAAAAAAAACAAATCCCAAGAAGGAAAGACATCCCTGATCAGTATCAGTAAGAAACTGAGGTCCCTCATGAAATCATCCAAGGCTAACTTCAAAAGAAAAATAGCCAAGGATTCAAAAGATAACTACAAAGCCTTCTTTAGCTATGTTAAGAATCTTAGTGGCAGCTCGCAGATATGCACTGAACTAGTGCAAAATAGCACAAAATATACTGAAACTACTGATATTGCCAACATCCTGGCAGATAGATTCAGTGCAAAATTCACCCCCTCTCACCTCCAAAAGGGCCCACAACAACACTGGAAAAGTGTAGTGTTGCAAAAACTACAGATGCACAGGTGAAAACAGCCCTTTCAAAAGCCAAAAACACAGCGTCAATGGGACCAGATGGTGTCCCAGGCTGCGTTTTGCACAAACTACAGAACAAACTAACCCCCCACCTAAACACGCTGTTCAACCTCAGCCTCTCCACAAGCTACATGCCCATAGAATGGTGCACAGCAACGGTTATTTCTCTCCACAAAGGAGGGGCCCCAACTGACCCTGGTAACTATCGCCCCATAAGCCTGTCTAGCCTGGTCTCCAAGGCTATGGAGTGCATCATCATGGAACTCATTAACAAAGACAATGGGAACCTCCAAACACTTGACCTGACCCAGTTCAGCTTTGTTAAGGGCAGATCATGCCTACTATACCTGGTTGACTTCTTTGAGGCAGTCACCAAGGCCATAGATGAGGTAAAGGTGGTTCACACAGCCTACCTTGATCTCCCCAAGGCGTTCGACACCATTCCCCACTTGGGTATTACAGAAAAACTCACCAGCCTGAACATAAACCCCCTACGTCATGAGATAGGTTGCCAACTGGCTTACAGACAGAACTCACACGGTAAGAATAGTGGGCTCCAGGTCCGACTCTAAACCAGTCACAAGTGGTGGCCCACAAGTCTTGGTCCTGGTACCCCTACTGTTCAGCATATACTTCTCAGAAGTACAGGCAAACACAGGAGGACTATGGCTAACCAAATTCGCCAATGACTGCAAACTGGGAGCCATAATTGACTCTCTGGCTGATACGGACATCCTCCAAAAGGGCCTTACTGAGACGGACACCTGGTGTCAAAGTCATGACCTCAAGCTAAATGCCAAAAAATGCATAGTCATCCTGTTTGGGAAAAACAAAATACCCACGAATTACCACATAGGTGGCAGCCCCCTTAATACAGAAGAGGTAATAAGAGGTCTGGGGACTCAGGTAGATAGTAATCTCCCCTTTGACAATCATATTGCCAAAGTAGTTAGGAAATCCTTCTATGTGGCCCATCTAATTACTAAAGGGTTCACATCTAGAAATAAAGAGGTTATAGTGCCCCTCTACCTTCACTCATTAGATCCATCATAGAGTACAATGTCCCATTTGGGATGTACCTCACAAGACACTTCCAACAGCTGGAAAGACCACAAAAGTACCTCACCAAGAGGATTACTGGTCTCAAACATATGTCTGATGCAGCCCGACTGAAAAAATTCCGGCTGTACTCAGTGGCATATCGATTACTCAGGGGTGATCTCTGCCTGACTTACAAAGCCATGTCCAACTCAGAATTGATGGACATGCTCCACCTAAAGAAATCCAAGTCACTGCGAGCCACATGCTCTAGTGAGCTAAACCTTGCCACAACAATAAATAGAACATGCTGGAGGGATAGATTCCTGTCACAGAGACTCCCCATGCTTTGGAACAAAATTCCAAATTACATCAGGCAGAGCCCCTCACTAACACTCTTCAAGAGAAACCTTGACGAGTGGATGGGTAACAGAAAATACATCCCTGGGATCACTTCATTGGCTCTGCTTGACAGAAGATCAGTTAGTTAATCAATGGGGCGGCGAAAGCCGACACACTCTGGCTAGGCTTATAAATGCCCTCGGGCAGATAGCCTAGTACCTACCTATGAACCTATGACTTTGCAATCATGGATTCTACCCCAGTGCCTTTTCCTTACTAGGAGGAAGTCTACCTGAGTTGCATGTTGATTGCTCTTGTATGTGATCTTGTGACTTTCTTTATGAACCATGTGTTGGCTACTATCAATCCATTTGCCAGACAGAAGTCTGGAATGGCTTCTCCTTCTTTATTCCTGCCAATATGTGCATTCAAGTCTCCCGTTATCAACAAGAATACATGTTCTCCTGCTTTATCTAGTAGGTCCTGAAACTGCTGCTTGAATGCACTCTTTTCCTCACTATCAGAACCCTGCTGAGGGGCATAGGCTTAGATTATGGATACTGCCCTATCATTACACTGGAGTCTGACTACCATGAGTCTGTCATTAATTCTGATGATATCCCTTACTGCCTTCTGAAGCCTCTGTCTCACCACAATTCTTACTGCACTGCCCTTCCATCTCGTCTTTTGGATACATAGTATGTCCAGCCTCCTAGGTATTATAATGTCATCCAAGCTGCGTCCTGTCAGTGAACCTACATTAAGCATAGCAATTCTCAGTTCCGGATCCAAATATAATTGAAAATTAAAAAAAAATCACCTATTCAAATGGTCCACTGACATGGGTTCATGAATGACTTCTAAGCTAATAGCCCTATGGGGGTCTTTCTAAGTGTAGCCATGCTTCCCAAAGATGAGACTTAACCATGTACCTTGTATCTGTAAGGTAAGCACCTTAACCAATATGCCTGCCCCTAACCTGATATATGTTACCAATCTACTAAGATATATGGTAAAAAAGAAGAGAAAATTATCAACCCAGGTTCCACTAACTACATTTTAATTTTGAAATGGGGTATTGTCTATGCTGTATGCTGACATCAGGGATTGTCTAACAAATGTAACAATCTTGGATTTTTTATCATTTAATTAAAATCCCACTATAATTATAGGCTCATTTACAGTTTTAGTTTATTTATTTTCACTTTGTCTTTGTGTATCGGGATTGTCTGACTGGGTTTAGCATCAACCCATTTTCAGCAGAAGCATAGCGAGAAAAGCTTCATATACTGTACTATCATTAAAACAATCATGAATTTTTAAACAAAAAGTTGAGAAGTATATGGAGTATATGATTATGCATAAAGGAGATCAAACAAAAACAATCAGATATTATATAGAGTACAAGAATCCACATCTACTATATGCAGTGCATACCTACAAGAAAGACCCCCGGATTCACAAATCCTCCGTGTAAGACTAAATAAGTCTTACTCGGAGGCTGCAGTTGAAAGGTATGACATCAGTGTGCCATGAATATTCATGACGGCACACTGACTCTACTCCAAGTCTAACACGGACCATGCAGGAAAGCAGGGGGCGTGTCCGACTGCTGAGCAGGCTAAAGGTCCACGCCCCTGCAAGTGTCTGAAATGCAAAATATCAACACACAAGAGCGATTCCGCTCAAATGTCCATGTACCCAACACCACACTCCCTGACATTGTAAACCCCTAGCACAGTTATAAAAAGTAAAACATTAATTTTTTTTTTCTAATTCCTGATATAGCTGCCCGTATTTGTGCGTGTGTGCACGGGTGTGCCCATTGCTTAGCTGCAGTTAGCAATCTCGACATGGAAGAGCATAGGTGTAACTCTTGTAGCATATGTGATAGAATTATCAACATTAGATGCATTAACAATGTTAACCATAATCCTATGCATTATTTCAACTGTAGATCTAGTGGTGTTGTGTATATATTAGGGTGTAGTTGTCATAATATGTGGTACATTGGGCAAACTAAAAGAGTGGTAAGATTGAGAATTTTAGAACATTTAAGGGACATTAGGAACTCTAGTGCTCTCAGTCCGGTTGCGAAATATTTTTGTGAGACGCATGAGGGAAAATTTGATTGTTTAAAATTTAGTATATTAGGTAAGCCTCATTGTATTATAGGTGATAATATTTGTGATAAATTGTTAGAACTTGAAACTAAGATGATTCTAAAATTTAATACATTAAGGCCTTTTGGCTTGAATTTAGAATTAGGGATTTGAAATTCAACTAATTTATGGTTTAAAGTGTCATGAAGCAATATTAATGTTCGTTTAGTATATAAATATTTCACTGCATTTTGTGATTTAATACACATTGTAGAAGTCTCATTATAATATGAGTAACATATTTAATAATATAGTCTTTAGTAAATTTGGGAATTATATTATATTGGGGTATGTTTGATGAGGAAAGTATATAATCTATTAAATATAACTTAAAAGTTTTTTTCCCTCCATTTTTGAGGTTAATTGTTTAATTAATTGAATGATTGTTATAATCAATGTGTATATAAAGACTGTTATTTTTTGTAATATACTGTGACCCATTGAAGGCGAGATGCCGAGGTACCAGGTCTTGGAAATATAAGGAGAATTGCTGCTACTACTGGCTGTTTGGTGTGTGAGCATAATAAGGAATGTTTATACAAATTGTGCCAAACAGCAATAGCGTAGTGGTACAGCCTTCGCACAAAGAGGAGGCATTCACGGTTCAAGTCCCACCACTCCCCTTCCTATTTTATGTTCAAAATTAGTATATGAAATAATTCCTGACATATATGATTAAACTTTTACTAAAAAGCATTGAAATGGCCTATGTATCAGTGAACAAGATGTATATTTATAAAGGAACCTGAAATATAATTGCCCGCAGTTAAGCAACGCTTTACCCAGCGCAATATAGTTGCCTGTAGTTAAGCAGCTCTTTATCCAGCACAATGTAGTTACCCATAGCTAAATAGCGCTTTACCCAGCACAATCGATTTGCGTGGAGGTGCGCGCCACGCCAACCAGCGCACCATCGGGCAATGTGGAGCAACGTAGAGCAAAGTTGCTTAAACACAGCCACACCCCCTAACCTGTCTGGACAGTAGCAAAATAAAAAGCAATGACAGGGTTCAAACCAAGGACACTGTGCACCATAATCAAAGCACTGAACCACTAAGCCATGACAGCTTAGGATAAACAGCCACTGTTAACATATATATACTTATAAATGGTAGATTAACCATTGCTAAGCAGGTCTGCAGTCAGCCGAGAATTTTCAAAAATGGCCAATCACAAAAAAGTGCGGGAAATGTGGCATATTTAAGCCCCATAGGTGGAAATACTCACCATAACTGATTGTAGCTCCCATCTGCAGTTAGAATGGCTGGTGCTGGAGAGGGTACATGCTTTAGAGTGCAACGCTGGGGCATCGAGGAGTCGAAATACATGGCTTGGCTCTTTGTCCACCATCATGAGTCAAGACTCCTGCAGGGCCAGTTCCAAGGGACGGAGTACAAAGCAGAGGCTTGGAACCGGTTAGCTCATGACCTCACCAGTGTCACAGGTGTTCCTCGGACTGGTGAGCAGGTCCATCACCACCATGCAGACCTGAAGAGATGGAAGCAAGACCTACTGAACCAATGGATACAGGAGGCCCGTGGGATGCAAGACGCCCCACAACTGAGTAGGTAGCCATGGAATGCAGTATGTACGACATGCTAATTTATTCTATATAATGGACAGGTATGTCTCAATATCCCTTCATTTACTTCACAGCTGCAGGTGTCCGTGCTGCGAATCAGCAAGCCTATGTAGATAGGCTGCTAAGGCTGCGCCACCAGGCAGGTTAGTAATTATTCTGCATGTATTGCTATATAAAATAGGTGAGAGAGCCTGAAAGAAAGTGTTGTAGCCCAATAATACAGCCATAAAATGCCCTGAATAATTCCTCTGCATGTACTGTTATATAAAAAAAGTCAGAGAGCCAGAAAAAGAGTGTAGTAACCCATTAAGGAAGGTAAAATATGTCCTGAATAATATCTCTGCATGTACTGTCATATAAAATAAGTGAGCGAGCCTGAAAAAGAGTGTTCCAACTTGTTAATAAAGGTATAATATGTCCTGAGTATGTCTGCCATATGCACTGTAATAGCAAATAAAGGACAGAGCCTGTGGAAAAGTGTGTAATGTAATTAATAAAGGAATAAAACTTGGAGTTTGTCTGTGTCACTTGCTTTGAAGTTTTGTTGTATCCTTGCATTATACAAATAGTACTGTTTTAATAAGTGCTGGCGACCCACAGTTGGGCAGTCCCATCTAAAGAGGTTGATAGAAGTGCCAGTAGCTGTGAAGAATATATACAGTCCTCAACAGTCAGTTACTGGCTGGCATGCATAAGTAAATCTGGCACATGAGTAGCTCGTTAATTTGTTCCCTAGAAATGTGAGTGTGCTACACGAAATGCAGGGTTCTGTACAAATTGAACTGAAAATGTCATGTAAACACATCCAGATATGTAGATAAAGAAATATAAATAAAATCAATAAATATGTAGCAGCAACATCTGTATCTTGGACAGTTAGTATGTTAGATATAGGTCAGGTATATAATGAACTAGCCAAACCCATTACACAACCTAATGCATGTTGGCAAGTGTAATAATACATGTAGGGGATATACACCTGCAGTCAATAGGAATGTAGTATAGACTAAAAGTACTTATAAGATGTTAATTGAGGCTTCTTTCTACACCCTACTGTATGTGCATAAACCATGCAATTCCACACCTCAATGGGTATGTGTAATCTCAAAACATTTGTTGGGACATATGTCCTATTGTTCTATAAATATCTGCATTCACTTTGATGCATGTGCCCTGTTCAAACACCACAGTCATGGTGGCCTGTTGCTACCAATCATCCCTGCATGCTGTTGGAATGTCCACTGTCGTTCAATATATGCATGTATTATGCTTGCTGTTCAACTGTTGGAACCTTGGTGTGTTGGGTTAATGGGAATATTACTGCATGCTGTTACAACTAATTTGGAATGCTGTTGTTTATGTTGTAATTAAACACACCTAATCACAGAATGTATGGGAAGGCTGGTCCCAGCGGACCCACCTGTCCCTCCTCAGCTGGCAAGTGCACCTGGAACCAGCAGGTCCGGTGCCCATCCTGGGCTCCCCTCCTCCATTGGTCCTGTGCCACCTTCGGGTGGAAGTGCTGCAGGGGATGGGGCTCATCCCCCCCGAGCAAGCGTGGGCAGAGAAGGGCCACCTGTCACCCTTCGAAGGGTCCGGGTTGTGGTGCATAGGGAGATCCAGCGTTCAGTCGCTGATCCCCTATGCCAGCTCGAGGCAAGAGTGGTGCATCTCATGGGTGAGCCTGCCCAGCCTACGCAGCCCCCAGCACAGCCACCCTCAGGGTTGTAAAAGTGCAGTGGTGACTGCCCATGGGTGGGGATCTCAGTTCCACTGTTACCATCTGTGGGTTCATGGGCTTGCAATTTCCAAACATCCATCCCCATCAATTGTGTTCACCTACCCCATGTGTCATACACTGCCCCTGTATGCATCTTGTTTGTCTTGTCTGTTTACCTCCCCAACCTACCTCCCCAAATATACCTACTTCCTCTACCTCACTTTCCACTCTCACCTGAAAAAAAAAAAAAAAGGGCAATCTGTACCCACAAAAAAATGATTCCCCATACATATCTGCCCATTTCGCACACAGGTCCACTGGACATGTAAACTGATAATTATAATTGGCAGTACATTTGTTGTCCTCACCCCTCTCCCAGGGGTGAAAGGTTTCAAATTTCACTCCAAATTTATTGCATATGCACAGCTGTTGCTGGTAAAGAAATGGGCAGCTATGGACCTTCCCTACACCCGTCCTGCACATCCCAAGCTTGTTTTCCTACTGTCTTTCCCTCTATGTGTCCCCTTTTTCACCACTTTACTATCTCCCCATTTTCTTTTCTTTCAAAGAAATTAGCGCGGGGGTTAGCGGGAGTAAGCACTTTTAAGCAGTAGTAAGCGGGTTTAAGCAAGTGTGCGCATGTGTGCACTTAGCTAAGCATCGCTAAGCATTGCGCAAACCCATGCAAACCCACTTACAACTGCTTAAAAGTGCCTTAGTCACTCTGTATGTCAGGGCCTTTGTTCTGCTCAGCAGCAAAATAAAACACCTCTGGCAATCTCGAACCCCAGACCTGGGACACACTAGACTGCATGAAGTATCACTAAGCCACAGCAGATATACAATAACTTGGTGCTGAAATAAATATATCATGCATTACAATGAGGGAATGTAAAGGGAAAATAGGAATGCCATAACACAAATCTTGTTCTGTGGGTCTTTACCAGCAGTTGTTGTGGAATTGCATGACATGACTGTGAAAAGGGAACCAGTCATTCTAGCAGGGAATAATGTTACAGTAGCACCTTACAAACCCCACACAGTATCAGACTAGGATAAACACTGGCATAGTTGAATAGGGCAGAGGCCAGACTTCTTAACTGTGACTGCTTTACAGGGATGTCCCTGATTCATAAACAAATGTTAGCTGTGCCCCTCTGAATCTCTCTGAAAAGTACTAACATTAGACAGAAAAGTGGGGAATCACACTTAATGAATAATGTCAATAAGTGAGATTAGACACTGCTTGCACGTCAGAAAAAGTGTAGTAATACATATGCTCCGATTCCCTCAAAGTCTCAACTGAAATCTGTCTGTAATATATTACAGGTGTATCTCACTTATATGTACCTTTCCCTGAGGCTGTTCAAATATATACCTGAGAGTATCTGAGGCCTGGTAGAGGCAGAAACACACAGGCATATCAGCATTTCTGCTGTTACACACTCTGCAAATAGCTTTGAAAGGAGTTCCACAAGCATGCCCTTATGTAGGAGTACAACACAGAAATATCAAAGAATGTAGCCATGTACTGCTAGCAACCAACTGTGACAATGCCATTATTCCAGTGCTGAAAAGACTGGTGTAGTGCACAGACAAAGAATAGGCTAACCTCTGGCTACCATCTGGATATGCCCACAGGTGGGAGCTACACAGACAGACTACTTGCCTTGATAGACTAACAGGTACACAGCAACCCTATATGTTCAGCAAGATAAACATCACACGATAATAAATAATGCTCTCTGCAGTTCTGCACCCCTACCCAAAAGTACTATATACCTGTGTATTCAGGCAAAACCAAGGGTGTAGGTAGGCATACTCAGTACTGAAATATGTCCAGTTGTCTTGAGCAGCCTGTGTTAATGTCAACACAAACAAACCACAAACTGTTCAGAAGTGAGTAACTTAATAATTACAGTATAGCAGTTCACAAACAGTGCATGTGCCAAAGAAATACATTGCAATAACTACTTTTGTATGGCAGTTAATTGTCTAATTCAAAAAGAAAGTACATACTTCCATGTATCCTGTGTTAGCATTTGGAGGGGTGAGTAAAAGTCTACACTGAGAAGTGTGTACTGGAAGCAGAAACATTCAGGTTTGAGTACAACATGCATATTACTGGTTACAACCCTAGCTTCAGATATGAGACATATACTAACCTTCTGAATGATGCAACAGTGTCCAGAGCAAACAAACATGGGCCCCACCTTGGAAAGCTGAAAGGGCTATGCCTACCTAACCTAGCATTTTATAGCAGTGGGCTGCAATCACAGTGAGTACTGCAATTACCACACAGCAGGCTGCATGCAATTACCAAATGGTGGGCACCAATTGGTGCAGAGGCTGTCACATGCACATGTGCAGATAACTAGAAAAGCAGGCTGTACCTGCTGTCCACACATGCAATAATATCATTTCAGGAACAGATAAAGAGAGAGAGAGAGTGAGAGCGGGAGAGAGACAGAGACACAGACAAAAGAGACAGAAACAAAAACAGACAGAGAAAACCCAAAAAAAAAAAAAAAAAAAAAAAAAAACAGTAACAACAGACGGAGCAGAGAAATACAAAGGTAAGGCATGTAACACATATGTATTTGCCGGCATAGTAGATGTTCTTGAAGTGTACTCTACATACTGTGAATCATCCATATGTGGCAGCATATAGGGCAAGAGACATACTGCAACTGTTAGTGAAGGGTGGACATATATATGTTGTTGAAGGTTGTTATGTGCATATATATATATATATATATATATGTAGGTTGTAGTGTGTGGCATAGAAAACAGCATGCAGTGCTGGTATATGTCATGTGGTGGTTAAACACTGTGGGACTGATTTGTCAGATCTGCTGTGTTACAGCCAGTGAGGCCTGCTAAAGCTACATGGGCTGAGGACACCAAAATGCATTCTGCACAACACTGTGCGATATTATTACATAACTGTATATCTCACAACTGTCGCATAATTGATATCCCCACCATGAAAGGTGGACTGTATATGTGCCTATATGTACATCTATATGTACAGCAATGGATGTTTAGATGTATGTGTGTATATATATATATATATATATATATATATATATATATATATATATATATATGTGTGTATAAATATATATATATATATATATATATATATATAGATATAGATATAGAGAGAGACATGGGTCATATGTACTGCAACAGGTGCTTGGTGACCAAGGCATGGACTGAAGACCAGTGTCGATACTGCAGTGCCATCCCTCCTTTCCAAAACACTGTACCCATTAACTACCACATAGGTGGAAATCTACCTAACACTGAAGGTGTGATAAGGGAACATGGGACACAGGTGGACAGCAGCCTCCCCTTTGATAATCACAGTGCCACACGAGTCTTGTAATCTGTCTATGTGGTATGTGTCATCACAAAAGGTGTGTCATCTAGGAAAATATAGATCAGTGTTCCCCTCTACTCATCACAATGCCCCGTGTGGTATGTACCTCACATGACAACTACAGCAAGTGGAAAGGCCACAGACATACCTCACAAAGAGTAATACTGGCCTCAAACAGATGCCATATGCAGACTGACTCACAAAACCACAGCTAGACTGTGTCGCATACCGCCCACACAGAGGTGACCTCTGCCGGACATACAGAGGTATGTCACACCCATAGCTGTTGGACAACCACCATGTCAACATATCACAATCCCTCTGGGCTACACGCTCAAGGGCCCTAAACCTCATCAGCTCACTAAACTGCACATGATGGAGGGATAGGTTCCTATCTCAGAGATATGCCATACTCTGGAATAAACCACCTATCAATAGCAAACAAGGCTCCTCATTAGCAGTTGTCATAAATACCCCTAAAGATTGTTTGGGAGATAGTTAATACACCCCGGGAATCACCTCTGTGGTTCTGGTTGACAGGGGCAAGTGAAATCAAATGACGTGTGTCAAAGGCCAGGGTAACATATGGCTAGGCTGCTCTAGACCCTAGGTCCAATAGCGTATTACCTACCTATGACACGACGCATACACACACGTACTCAGTGCAATACCTGCTATGTGAGGTTGAATGAGTGTGATGGTGAATGTGTGCAAGGTCTGTAAAGGTGTGATAGCTTAGTGTGAATTTGTTTCTGTCATGGCAGTTTGTGTCCTAGCTGTGAGGCCAGCAAAAGATGTGTATGTTATTGCTAGGCAGACATAATAGTATGGCATATGTTGTATTTAATCTTGAAAAAGCCTGGAATTGTCCAGGCGAAAGCGCTTGGTTTATTTTGGAGTGTTCTTCTGGTTTTCGCATTGGTGAATTAAAGATTTACGGTGGATTAACTTGGTCTGGTATTCCTTCACAAATTAAGGAAGATTTCCTGTCTGCTTTGACATTGAACAAGTATTAGAAGATTTTTGCAGTAGCTACTGTTTTTACCAACGAAAAACTGTTATTCAACACGTTGTTTCTGGTCCAGGTTTGGCGTGTTTTTCCAGTTTCTCTACTTATTTGACTGTATCCGCTTAGTTTGTTTATGGCATATGTTGTGACATAGTTCTTTGTTGATGACTGTGATGTCCCATTGTAAGCTAAATCAACACATGTATGCTTAGTCAGTGGTACTGCTGGTGAATCCAACTCCCATATGAAGTGTAGTACTACCTGAAGCTGTAGGCCTAAACAGCACAGTATGGTGTATGTTCACATTGCTTGGAAACACTCAGTGTTGTGTTTTTCCTGTAGTCTGCACAGATTACATACCTCAGGCATAAGGTTTTGTAAGTAGTGGCACACAGTACTGTATGGTACACAGGTAAAGCTCATCTGGGTTGGCATACATTTGTGTGTTGTATGTATGTCTGATGTGTGTGCAATTATGCCTGTACCATGCCCGCAATCATATGTGTGTTACAGGGTATACGTGTGTATCTAGCAACATGCATACTCTGTTACAGCAGTATGCCACCTATATTAACAACTGTGCACATATGTTAGGCAGGGGTATGGTATCAACGACTAGGGTGGTTTACTGGTAATACTATAACTGTACTTTACATTCATTGCAATGGATGACATCTTTCTTCATGCATTAGCTTGATATATACCCCTGTGGCGAGGTTGTGCATTGTGTCACAAACAGTGTGCCGGGTACTGGTGTATAGTGGTTTGATATATAGAGTGTGCCAGGCACTGTCAGTCAGTTGTGGCCTGAGCACCAATATGTGGTATTGAATGTGTGTATCCTCTGACAAACGGATGCTATATATGACAGTTAAGTGATATCTGTAGTTAAGGGTGTAAAGTGTGCCACATGACTCACTCACACATATTGTTCATTTCTCTTTCAGGGCGATGGCCCACCAACGTAATCCCTGTTACACAGCAGCAGAGGAACAGGAAATCCACCACAGCCTGGCGCAGCAATACTCCCTGATGTTTTCCAGAAGCAGCCAGCACCAGCATGAGCGGACTGCACTGTGGCAAGATCTTGTTAGTCGGGTAAATGACATAGGCATGCATAACCAGACATATGAGCAGGTACGCCATCACTGCAGTGATTTAATTAGACATGTCCAGCGGCGTGCGTCTGATATCCATAGACAACAGCTTGCCACAGGTGGTGGGGTGGCCATTCATCTCCCCCTCACCAGAGTGGAGGTGCTGCTCCTAAGTCTGGTGGCTCCAGGCCAACAACAGCAACTGCAACACACATGTGTCATCATGGAGGCCGGAGCCACCCAGCATGTTGACCTGGAGCGTGCAGGTAACATGCCCTATCTGTAGACGACTGTTACCTGTATTGTTAGATTATGCATATGTGAGATGTGTACTGTGCGTTTAGCAGTTGTGCTGCCTAGTGTTGTGCAATACTGATACTTGGAATATTATCTGTAAACCTGTGACTGTTGTTCTACTGTAGTTTAGCAAATCCACAGTAGCAGTGCCACAGTTGTGGCCACTGACAAACTGTCTCATATTTTTGTAGGTCCCTCTGGTGTGACAGCAGGGCAGACGATCCATGCTGTTGAGTGTGTTATAACTTTAATATTGGTAATGAAATGTGCATGTCACAGGTGAGGTGTAGGCCATGTACACGTAACACACCTACGCATGATGCATGCTGTGCTTGTTTACTGTGAGACGTTGCACATCTCAGTAATGTCAGTAGCTGCCTCAATCACATGCAATACACAGAGCATCAGACACACTTGTGGCAACACCGTACTGCACATTGGATAGGCATAGTTGATACACATGTACACAACATAACATGTTTGTCATACACAGTACACCTCAACATGCTACACATGGCGTAACCACACACCCGCTGTAAGGTCACACGTCAGTATCCCACATGTCATCCACACAGCACACATGATCTGTGCAACACTCTTCAACACATAACACAGTCATGTTAGGCAATGCTCCCTATTGGGAACTTCACACACCCATGTACAAAGTGGCTGTGTTATTGTGAACGTTGCCATGGCACTGCAGTTCAGGTACAGCATGCTAGGCGGTGGTCTGTCACACATTAGTAGCCTTGAGTGACCACATGATGCATGATGATGATGGCTCATGGTACTACACCCCATCCAGTTACAGTGACCACAGTACTACACATAGCAGTCATTTGCACCTCAATGTTGTGTATGTGCAAACATATGCACCTATACACAATATGCATATCATGTTGTGTGTGTGCAAACATTTGCAACTATACACAATATGCATAGCAGTCGCCATCTGTACAAAGTGACACATATATGTCCTGGAATGCTATTGGGTGTATAGATCACATGACACACATTGGGTATGTGTGATGTTTAATGTTGCAGACGTGTAGCATGCCATGTCATGGCTGGCACTGACATATCTGCAATATGTCCCACACTCACCATAACCACTGTGCAATGGCCATGGCGAGCATTGGTATTCCATCATGTATACATGCACCACTCATCCTGTGTGTGTACATAGCATGCATGTGCTACACCTGTGCCCATAATTATCTGCTACAGACACCGACACTGTAATCAGACATGGAAATCTATGTGACACACAGATAACACATGCAGCCATGGTATGTATACATGTGAGTGATGGTGCACAGGACATTGCAGAGCTTATAATACTTGCACAGCAATGTTGTGTCCTGGTACACATTGTGTTCCAGGGTGTAGCCAATCACTGAACAACTACACACATGCATCAAAGCTATGTATACTGTTATTAACTAGGGCTGTCTACACTCACACTGCATGGTCTTGAGCAACACATATTCTGTATGCTGACACATGTGAGGTGACTGTTTGCCTTGTGATACTGTCACCCACCTTCAACCACTATTGAGTATGTTTTGGATTGCTGGTGTGTGTGTGTGTATCTGCTGTAGTGAGGAGTGTATTTGTGTGCATGTGTGCATGTGTTCATGTGTTCATGTGTGCATGTGTTCATGTGTGCAAGTGTTCATGTGTTCATGTGTGCATGTGTGCATGTGTGCATGTGTGATAACATCATGTACAGATTGTAAAGTGTGTTTCCTGTCTTCCTCTCACAGGTGCTGAGGTTGGGTTGGTTGAATGCAGCAGGGAACCTGAAGTCACTGCCACAAATAGTGGAGATGATGATACATGTATTGTGGCACAGGCAGGTTTGACAGTGTCTGTCATTGGTCCACCAATCGACAGTTAACAGCTTTCCATCCCATCTATGCGCACACTCATACTGCCAATACATCCCTCATCACCAATGGCCTTAGCCGAGAGACAGCATACAGTTGGCATTGACCAGGATAGTGTGGTATCCATGGCACATGCATCCCCTCACAGCAGCCATACCCAGATTCCTGGAATGGTACCACATAGGCGGATGTCCAGGGGTTCTCGTGGGAGCACCGCTGGTAGTAATTCCCCTGGCAGACGTGCCCCCACAGGTCTTACAACCTCAGGTATGTTCCGGGCTGTAATGCAGGCACAGGCACGTATGGAACGGTACACCAGACAGGGACTAAGGGTGCAGAGGGCCCATAACACCGCTATCAATGACAGTATCCGTGACCTTGCTGGTGCCATCCTTAATTACACTGAGGTCATTGATAGATGTTGGGGGAGACATTAGATGCCCTCCACAATGTGTTTTCCATGAGCCAGAACCATGCAGGACGGTTGAGACATCAACGCGGACGTATGCCAGCAACATCAACGGCTGTCAGTCTTTGCGGATGACACAAAGATCACAGCCGCTCCCGTAGTGGCAGTACCAGCCTCAGCAATGCTGGGGCTGGCCTGTTGATTGGCCGTCCTAGTAGACCACGTGCATGTGGCTCTGGCCAGTCTCAGCAGGGATATGGGTCCAGTCGACATACCTCTACCTCTGATGATAGTACCCAGTCAGGCTTGGTACCCGATACTGTCCGTAGCACCCCTGCCAGGCACAGGTACCGTGTCTGTGCCCAGAGACAATGATCTGTACAGCCTGGCAGGGATGTCGCAAAACCTCCCGTATATGGCAGCCACATGGTGGAGCTGTGTGCATGCAGACACACACACATAAACCAAACACCTAGCGCTCACAGATACACACACACGTTACATCAACATTGGCCCATGCTGTACTGTTGTCCCACACACACACACACACACACACACACACACACACACACACACACACACACACACACACACACACACACACACACACACACACACACACATACATGTCGATTGGATGGGTCAGTGTTGGGCTGTGGCAAACCAACAATACACCCTGTACATATGATGAAACCTGTGCCACTTCCTGTCATCTGTAACATTGATGCAGGAACATGCTAACATGGTGCTGATGCACAGGGTGACATTATAGCAGTGTAGCAATGTTAGCATATTGTCAACAGGAAAGTGTAATGATATCCTTGTAGGTATATCTGAGCAGGCATGATGCATCAAAGCTATGATTGTCAATGTAGTATTGTTTACACCAGTGTTAAGTCTGAATCTGGAATCATAGATAAACTTACTAAGTTGGGCATTAAACCCTATGTCACCCAATGGGTTGCTAAATGGCTTACTGATAGAACCCACTCTGTAAAAGTAGCCGACTCCAAATCCAGCTGCAGACAAGTGACAAGTGGAGTACCTCAGGGTTCAGTCCTGGGGCTGCTCTTGTTTGGCATCTACTTCTCTGAAGTACAGGTCAACACTAAGGGACTCTGGCTAACAAAGTTTGCAGATGACTGCAAACTGGGAGCCATTATTGAATCCCCAAATGATGTGGATACTCTACAAAAGGGCCTTACAGAAACAGATGCTTGGTGCCAGAGCCATGGGCTCAAGCTCAATGCCAAGAAATGTATTGTTATCCCCTTTGGGAAAAAACATGTATCCATGAATTACCATATAGGTGGCAGTACACTAAACACAGAAAGTGTGATAAGAGACTTAGGGACACAGGTGGACAGTGGTCTCACCTTCGATAACCACATCGCCACAACAGTCAGGAAATCCTTCTATGTGGCACACCTCATCACAAAGGGCTTTTCATCCAGAAAAAAGGAGGTCATTGTCCCACTGTACTCATCCCTCATTAGACCCATTATAGAATACAACGCCCCATTTGGTATGTACCTCTCAAGACATCTGCAACAACTGGAAAGGCCTCAGAAATACCTCACTAAAAGAATCAAAGGCCTAAAGCAGATGCCCTACACTGACCGCCTTAAAAAAACTCCAGCTATACTCTGTTGCATATCGTCTACTCAGAGGTGATCTCTGCTTAACATACAAGGCCATGTCAAACCCAGAGCTGTTGGACATGCTACACTTAAAGAAATCCCAATCCCTCAGAGCTACACACTCCAGGGATCTAAACCTTGTCATCACAATAAACAAAACATGTTGGAGGGATAGGTTCCTGACCCAGAGACTCCCCAGACTCTGGAATAGATTGCCCATACATGTCAAGCAGAGTGCCTCTTTGGACCTCTTCAATAGGAACCTTGACGATTGGATGGGAGAAAGGAAATTCACCCCAGGGATCATGTCAGTCGCCCTGCTAGACAGGGGTCCAGGAAAGTAAATAATGTGGGAAGAAATAGCCAGGGAATTGTTCTGGCTAGGCTTGTATAGGCCCTAGGGCTGATAGCCTAGTACCAACCTATGAACCTATGAACCTATGAATATGTATTGTCTGCCCATGTGCCACTTGGCTGAAGTGTATAGTGTTACCAGCATGTGTTAGTGAGTGGACAGTATGTGTGTGATGTGTGCAGTACAGATTAGCAGGTGTACATCTGTGAACATGGTGGGGGTGCACTGTCTGCATGTACGTGCATAGTGGACACATGGGACGTGTGACATACTCTGTATTACACAGTGTTAACATCTCATAGTATCTCTCTGTGGCCAGTATGCATTCTACTACAGATATGTTCTAACATGGGTACACATGTGTGCATGTCATGGTTTGACACTATGCTGTGGGTGATACTGTTACTATCTGTCAATGTTTTGCATTCTGGTAGTATACACAACCTCAACAGCCTGACTATAACCAATCATTAGATGATGTCCTGACAACTGACACACAGATATAGGAAACTCAGTAACAGTTGGATCCTTCTGGTACTATACTATAACAATAACCAGTGGTATTGACCACCTCCCATTCCTGGGACCACACCTGTTTGGCATATAGCCCTCTTAGGTACATGCAACCACACTAGGGATATGTCCATCCACATCTGGAAATGCATGCATTGGCCTACAATGCATTCTCTGGATGGGACACATATCCTACACAAGGGTATCATACAGACAGATACCTGTTGTCCAACACATTCTGTATAGCTCTAAGCCAACTATAGCATAGTCATCCACATTTACTATCCATAGTATCCCGACAGTACCACATAGGTGGTAGCCCCCAACATGTATGTCGGGTACCAATGTGTACATACAGCCAAGTGTTTTGTCATCTGTCCTTTGGTATCCACATATCCAAAGGTATTGTGAAGTCCCTTGATGTATCATATAAGAAATTAGGGGCCTGTATGCATATCCACAAGGCTGTTGTACACTTATAATGACTGTCCATTATTGCCTGACTTTGTTGTGTATGAACATGTCTGACATATACCCCAGGCATGTACCCTCACGCACACTAGTCTATAGAAACTGTCATGGGTGTGTGTGACACAGATGACTTTGGCCACAGATCACTACAGTGGCCGGCCTTGTCACATACATACATATGTGACCTATGATCTGAGAAGGAGCAGCGCAATCTGTCAAAGGTAACAAATGTATTCATGTAGTATGCAGGTTTCACACCTATGTACTAATTGAGGTCACATGTACATATATTTATTTGCCAAACAGATACCTGATGTGTGCAATGCACATACTGTTTTAATCCTGATATGTCATATCATAGTAAAAGCAAAACCTACACCGCATTGATCAACAGTGTCACATGCACACACACACTCAGCAATTGCAGGATTCAAACCCCTACCTAACTATGTTATGATACTAGAGACATACGCATTACCACGACACGCTATATGCTTTACTGGGTGGTTTCTTTTCTCCTGCTATATTTGTAGGATGCTGACATCATCAGACTGGACATGGTAATGTGTGTGCACTTTGTTTTATGCAATCCCAGGAATGAACAATGTGGGTTGGCAGGTGTTAACAGCTTGAACAGGACTCCACAATTCTTAGCTTGTGTGATCTATCTGTGGACAAATTGCCATTCCTTCATATGACAATACATATTTATGCACAAATTGTTGATTTTGTGGATACGACGTGTCTGGGATGTTGATAAAGGGCTATTCAAAGTCTATGTGGGACGTGTGTAGCTCCTTTCAGTGATGTATGTCCTGGGTTGCTGCCTTGCAAACAGTCTAGCAGGTTTGGGAACCATGATCTGCCCATGAATATACCACAGTTGGTAGGGTTGTGTGTTTGTCGGCTTCCAATAGCTCTGTTTATGACTTCAATCATGATGGACTCCATGGCCTTGCAGATAGACTTCATAGGCTTATAGGACTATAGTTCCTATGGTCTGTTGTGCACCAACACTTGTGGGGTGTGCCATATGTTGCTGTAGCACATTCAACAGTTTCAGATCCTGTAGAGAGGGTTAGGCTCAACAGACTGTTCAGGTGCAGGGTCTGTTTGTTCTGTAGTTCACTCATGACACATATAGGGAAACAATGTAATCCAATTGATGCCATGTTTTCGGCTTTGGGGGGAGCTGTTTACCCATTCTACATGTGATATCTCCTGGTATGATGATAGGGCCTTTTGTCAGTGAGAGGTGGGTATGTATATATGGGCCTGTCTGACAGGATGTCGGCATTGTCAGTCAGGTACAGTTGGCCCTGACTCAGGACATATATGAGTGTACATTGCTATTTATGACATAGCTGAAGGAGGTGTCATGGTTCTGTCTGGACTCCTTCACAGATAATCTTTCCAAAACACCGACAAACCAGAGCACTAAACCCCTGTTATACTCTTTTACACACTTAACACCCTACTGATCCTTTGTGATCAGTCAACAGAGTATGTCATCATAATATCCTGGCATGTCCAAAGGTCAGTTTCGTGTGTACTCTCCAGTCCAGCTGATGAATATTGGAATTTTGATGCAATGTTACAACTGCCTTATGTACACAGACAACCCTCTCCTCCTCCCAACAAACTCAGATATATGTGAGAGATGCAACTATATAGACAAACAGGAGGCTGAGCTCTCTCGACCCATGACTGGCACAGTCTATCAGGCGGTGAAGGTAACCACACACACCACAAATCCAGTCTCACAAAAACCTATAACGACAGCAAACAGAATACATTACCACACAAAAACATACTCAGAGGCTCTAAATAAACTCTGCCTTAGCAGCAGCACATATCACATAGTTCACAAAGTCAGTGTGCCACACAGTCACTGCCCTTAGGGCTAAACAACACACCTAATACACTTGTAATAGGTGACTCTTATTGTCAAACACACTGACGTCCCACTCATCAGGCTGAACAAGGAGAAGGTCACTTTGAGCTGTCTGTCGGGTGCCAGGATCCGCCACATAACACATGCACTCAGGTCACTCCAAAGCAAGTACAAATATGGCTCCATCATTATCCATGCTGGTATGAATAACCTCAGATGTTCCTCCCTGGACTACATGACAAGAGACATAGAGGAGCTCCTTGATCATGTAGCCCAGGCCAGTATGACCCTGACCTTGTGTAGCATCTTACCCTCACCAAGAATGATGTCACAGTATACAGACAAACTGATCACTTTTAACAGTTGGCTAACATATTGGTGTCATTCAAAGGGGATCTAGTGTCTGTCAGCCTGGGATGACATGCTCGACATGCCACGTAGCTTCACTATGGATGGCTTGCACCTGTCACCCCTGGACTTTCGAATACTGGTTAAGGCTCTTGCCACCCCCATAGTGCCTTTTTTAAGCAAGGCTCAGAAGACAAACCCACCTCCATAGACGTTACAAGGTAAAAGAAACTAAGGGTAATGTTGCTCAACACCAGATGTCTAACCCTCAAAATGCATGCACTCAGGACTCATCTCAGTATGGAGAATGTCAATATCTGTGCAGTAACAGACACCTGGTTCAGGCTACTGAAAGCACACCAGCACTACCAGGTTATACTTCATACCATGCTTTTCGGCCACTAGATTCGGACCGGCCAACAAAAATAGGGGGAGTATCCATATACATCACAGATACACACACCTCCAGGTTAGTAGCACTGCATGAAGCATCGGAGACCATACACATGCAACTAACAGTGGGCAAAACTGTCTTTCAGTTTGTAGCCTGCTACAGACCACCCTCCCAAACTCAGGAACCCCACTCGGCTTTCCTGGGAACACTGGAGAATATGAAGGTCTCTCCAAACACCATTATATTGGGTGACTTCAACTACTGAAACATTGACTGGGAATACTACTCAAGCCCCAACACCCTTGCCCAACAGTTGCTGGAATTTATACACTCAAATGCTATGGCACAACTGGTCACCACACCCACAAGAGGGGAAAACATATTGGACCTGATCATCACCAACATGGGGACTCTATGTTCCACACCAGAGGTATACCCCTAATTGGTAAGGTCAGACCATACATTTATCTCACTGGACATCCATATCCCGTCCCCACCCCCATCCTAGGTAATCTCGGTGAAGAACTTCTCAAAAGAAAACGTCACACTTCTCCAAACCAAGGTGGAATCCTTTAAAGACCCTGGGATAGTGGTAAATATGGCTCAGACCGCTGAATCCTTAACAAACACATTCTATGGACACCTACTGGAATGCATGGATCGTGCTATCCCAAATAACAACAAGACTCACTCCTCCAAAGGCAGGGGACCTGTCTGGTGGACTCTGGCCATTAATAAGCTATACAATGAAAGGAGGAGGCTACTACATGATAGAGCACAATCCCAAAAAGGGAAGGCATCTCTGATCAGTACTAGCAAAAAGCTATGATCACTCATGAATTCATCTAAGGCCCGCTTCTAATGGAAAATAGCACCAGACACTAAGGACAATCACAAGGCCTTCTTTAGTTATGTCAGGAACCTGGGTAGAAACTCCCAGATACGCTGTGAGTTACTGCATACTGACAAAACATACACTGAACCCACAGACATTGCCAACATCCTGGCAAACAGGTTCCGTGCAAATGTCTCCCCTCATCCCCCCTATAGAGCAAATATCCATCCCAACAGAGTGTAGCCTCCCTGACATCACAGATGAACAGGTGAGTGCTGCCGTCTCCAAAGCAGACAACACAGCATCAATGGGACCGGACGGAGTCCCGGCCTGCATCTTACACGAGCTTAATGACGAACGTAACCCTCACATTAAGTCACTGTTCAATATCAGAGTTACTACAGGATATGTACCCAAGGAATTGTGTACAGCAACAGTGGTCCCGCTCCACAGAGGTGGTGCCACAATGGACCCCGGCCAATATCGCCCTATAAGCCTAACTAGCCTGGTCTGCAAAGCTATGGAGCGTATCGTCATGGAACTCATACACATAGACATCGGGAACTTACAGACACTGGATTCCACACAATTCGGCTTTGTTGTGGGCAGATCTTGCCTCTTGAACCTGTTCGACTTCTTTAAACAGTTACCAGGTCCATAGACGTAGGGAAGGTTGTCCACACAGCCTACCTGGACCTCGCAAAAACCTTCAACACAATACCCCACTCGGGCATTATACATAAGCTCACCAGCTTCGATATCGACAAATATCTCACAAGATGGATTGCTAACTGGATCAGGGATAGCACCCACATGGTCAGTATTGCAGGTGCCATGTCTGACTATACACCAGTTACACGTGACATCCCACAAGGCTCAATCCTGGGATCTCTCTTGTTCAGTATATATTTCCCTGACGTACAGGCTAACACAGGAGGAATATGGCTGACCATGTTCACAGATGACTGCAAACTGGGTGCCTTAATCAACTCTCCAGCTGGCACAAGCATCCTCAAAAAGGTCTCACAGAGATGGATGACTGGTGCCAGAGCCATGGCCTACAGCTAAATGCTATTAGATGCATGGTCATCCCCTTTGGGAATAACAATGTGCCCACACATTACCACATAGGTGGTAATCCATTACATATGGTAGGAGTTATTAGGGATTTGGGGACACGAGTAGTTAGTACTCTCACCTTTGACAATTACGTTGCCAAAGTGGTTAGACAGACCTTCTATATAGCCCACCTTATCCCATAAGGTTTCACATCTAGATCAAGTGAGGTCATTGTGCCCCTATACTCATCAGGCCCATGCTCGGATACAATGCCCCATTTGAGATGTACCTTACCCGACACCTGCAGCAACTGTAATGGCCACAAAAGTACCTCACCAAGTAGATCTAGGGACTCACACAGATGCCCTGCGCAGTTCGGCTAAAGTAACCCCAGCTCTACTCAGTCGCTTACCGCCTACTCAGATGCGATCGGTGCCTGTTGTTTAAAGCCATGTCCAACCCAGAATTAATGGATATGCTCCACCTCAGGATATCTAAATCTCTTATAGCTACACGCTCCAGGGACGTAAACCTCAGCACAGATATTAATAGGACATACTGGAGGGACAGATTCTCATCCCAGAGGCTCCACTCACTCTGGAATGAGATCCCAGTCCCGCATAGGCAGAGCCCCCCACTGACCACCTACAGGAGACATCTTGACAAGTGGAGGGGTGATCGTATGTTTACCCCTGGGATATCTTCTGGGTCCCTGCTAGACAGAGGCACAATAAACTAAATGCAAATGGGCTATCTTGTGTGACCTACTATTCACAGGCACAGTCTACTAATCTAACAGGGTTGTGAAAGCCAAACACACTCTGGCTAGGCTTATACATGCCCTAGGGCAGATAGCCTAGTATTAACCTCTGAACCTATGATAATGTTCGGGATGCACATCGTTTATTGATGATACCGATTGCAGGTTTTTTATCTTCTTTGCTTTCCCACTTTCTATGAACAACCTAAGTATCTGCAGAACATATTTGATTATGACAGGGTTCCACTATATTATATATGTGTCTGTTGTCATATAACTGTATGCACAAGGCGGATTGCTGAATAGTGAGAGGTTCCTGGGTTAACACATGCAACTGCCGGATATATGTGGCTCACTGCTGTACTCAGACATGGCCTAAATGTGTGAGCATGCCCAGTTCGGCCTTTCAGTGTTTTGTTGCCTGACATTTGTCTCATTTATTCAAGTGTGTGAGCATGCCCATTGTGACCTTTCAGTATGTTGCTGTCTGAGGTCCACTACATTTGTTGATGTGTGTCAACATGACCAATATTAACATTTATACTATATGTGTGTTGAAAATCAGGTTCTATTCTTACTGCAGGGCTCACCTTTGTGTCATAACTCGACAGGGATTATGCTGTGCCTGCAGGGTTTCCATGAGATACTTTGCATAGATTTATCAACATTTCTTCATACAAGCTGACCACTGAAATACTGTCATGGTTTAGTGGTTCAGTATTATGACTATAGTGCACAGTATCCTGGGTTTGAGGCCTGTCACTGCTTTATATTTACATACTGAGCAGACCAGACTGCTTAAGGGCCAGTAGAGTAAATATGAGCATGTTG
Organism: Protopterus annectens; assembly: GCF_019279795.1. Taxonomy (NCBI): domain Eukaryota; kingdom Metazoa; phylum Chordata; order Ceratodontiformes; family Protopteridae; genus Protopterus; species Protopterus annectens. Next base: position 1,191,528,774 of record NC_056726.1, read on the forward strand.
GCTTTTGTTCAGCTATGCCCAACTTAGACCAAGCTTGTCCAACATTGCTCAACGTTAACCAACATTGCTAAACGTTGCTCAATATTGCTCAACACTGACCACAGTTGTGCTAGTTAGTGTGTGCAATTTTGTTTACATATACTGAATGGTGGTAAAAGCTGTTTAGCACTGCTTTATATTGCTTAAGACATGGCAATCATGCCTCAGGTGGTGCTGCAGGGCTGCCTATGTCGGATGCACATACTACACTCCCTATACATGTTTGAAAACAGGTAGTGTCAAGTTAGGCATCCCTTTTATTATATGTGCGTGTCAGAGAGAGGTATCATTTCCAGGGTTCCTACTGAGCCAGTGTATGTGCGCTATGCTTTGCCTCTTTGCCAAGGCCAAAGCATACTGGGCACGCCTCCTTCTGCCTACTGGGGCAGGCTCAGGTTGTTCCTCCTCCGAGTCACGTTCTGCCTGTGTTGGCCTTGGCAATGGTGGGGGGTTGTTTGGCCCGGACCTATGCTGCTCCTGCTGCAGCTGTTTACGCAGGATCATATTATGTAGCATAGCACATACCATGACAATTTGGGTACATGTAGTTGGTGAGTACTGCAAGGCTCCACCAGATGTGTCCAGGCACCAGAACCGTGACTTGAGCATCCCAAACACACGCTCGATTACATTTCGTGTTTGTGCGTGTGCCTCATTATGGCATTCCTGTTCAGGTGTGTGTGCGCTTTTGATGGGTGTCAACAGCCACGGCTCCAGTGCATAGCCAGCATCCCCCACTAGTTGACCATGAGGGATGTCCCCACTGGCAAATGTCTGGTACAGCTGTGTCAGATGCCAGATATGGGAATCATGGTAGCTTCCAGGGCAGCCAGCACACACATTCAGTATTATGCCCTGGGCATCACACATGCCCTGGCAGTTGATGGAGGGGAAGCTCTTGCGGTTAAAGTAGACCCTACCCCACTCACCGGCTGGTGCTTTGATGCATATGTGCGTGCAGTCTATTGCACCCACTACCTCAGGGTATTCCGCTATTTGCTGGAAGAGATGCATATTGCTGGCCAATACCTCATGGGAATTGGGGAAATATACATGATCACTGACATGTACTGACATGGCATCCAGGAACTGGTGCAGTACCCTGGATGGTGATGCCTATGATATCCCCATCATATCACCAGTCGGTCTCTGGAAGGTACCTGTTGCTAATATTCTTAGGCCAACTCATACCTTGGTTTCTACTGGGATGGGTTCCCCCTCTGTTGGTTCTGTGTGTGAGGCGTGGCCTGCACAGCTCAACAATTTGCTGCATGAGGTCTCTGTCCACTCTATAGCGCTCCACTATCTCCAGCTCATGTAGACCCTGATAGGTTACTCTGGGCCTGTACACTCTTCTCCGTCTCCTCACTGTGGGTTGTCCAGCAGCATTCGCATTGTCACCACCCTCAGCATGTTGCATATGTCACCTTATAATAGCAATGGCAGCCCCTAACATTTCTTTGTCTCAGTAAAGCTTTTTCAGTTTTCACTTCTATTAGCTTACTGCAGTTTTGCAGTGTCTCTGAGAGAAACATAATGGAATGTTGTTTGCAGAGTTTTAAGTGCTGGGCTGGGCTGGGCTAGTGTACTGCCTGTGTAATTGCCAGATTCTGATTGTTTTCACCTGCTAGCTCTGCTAGTACTCCCTGGTTAACTTCCTACTATTTGTTGTGCTTCCTTTTCCCTTTCTGTTTCCTCAGGTGGCCAGTGCCACGCACACAAGCGCAAATACATGCACACCAGCTCACACGCGCGCACACATGCTTACATGGACTAAAACTTGGTTACTCTTGCTAAAACGCGTGCACACAGGCGCAAACGTGCTTACACAACTTTAAGCAACCTTAGACATGCTTACTCTGGCTTAAACGCGCACACACAGGCGCACACGTGCGCACACAGTCTTACTCGGATATACAGTTGCTCACCCGCGCGCAAACACGTTGCAAGCACTTCTACAAGAAACTTTAGTGTTATCCATGGCATACACCTTCAATTTCTTGCCTTTAGCTAGGGTACCTGTTGACACACCTCTTCCAGTGATGAGTAACTAACAGCAAACACATGCCACTCTGCTCCAATGAGCTTCACTTCTTTCATACATACCCCCCTCATGATGTCACCTATCTTCTACTCTGATACTCCCCTTATCCTAGTCCTACACTTCACTTACTGTGCTCATTTGCTATGTAAACTTGGGATTCACTATCCTTGCCCTCATTTGCTTAAGATTGCCTACTAATGCTTGGTTACATCTCTTAGACTGAGCTTCCCCCCTTAGCAATCTCTACTCAGTAGCCATGTTGTCTTCGGACTGCCATTCTCTTGCATTGTATAGCATGATATTCTATAAATTCCCTATTTGTGCCTTTTAATTTTTGTTTTTCTGGTTTTTAGAGTGCAGCAGGTTTGTGCGCTGCTGCGCTACGCTTAAACCTCGGAGATTGGGGAAAATAAAAATTATTTATTTTTTTTAATATTGCATCGGGGAACATTGCCAATGGCCATATATTTGGCCATTGGCATGCTTCCTCAACTGGATGCAACCTTTATTCGGTGCTGTCACGGCTCCATTTTGCTATTTGCAGAACGGTACTCAGTTGTCAACTGAGTACATTTCTGCAAGTAACACTGCTCTTACTCGGACAGGTTTGGGTTTCCTGGATCGCAAATTTACCTCATTTGCATGCCTTTTGGCAGCAATTGAGGTTCATAGGTTCATAGGTTCATCGTTTAGTACTAAGCTAACTGCCCTTGCGAGCCATTTTAAGCCTAGCCAATTATCCCTTGTGAGACTCAAACCCTGCACCTTGCGTTTGTAAGGCAAACACCTTAGCCATTAAGCCACCCTCCCAACCCTGCATATCCTAACCCTGTCTGTGTAAGAGCCGTTTAAGGAGCTCTCTTGCACGCCCCTGCCGGCTGTTCCTGGATCGCTCGTCGGACATGTTGGCTGCATGGAGTCTTACTCTACTCTTAGACTCCGTGCAAGCCTTCGTGAATCCGGCCCAGAGATGATTATATATAGAAATGATTTATGAGTAGCAATGAATTTACTTTATGGGAATGCATTAGTCTCCATATAGATCCTTGGTGTAGGCATAATCAGTTTTTGTGAAAAAAAAAACTTCTAAGGGGAGAGAAAAATATTTTAGGAAGATAATAATAGGAGTCAGAAAGATATATTTGAGTGAGAGTAAGGGGAAATTATTATATTGAGAATTGAGGCAAAGTCAAGTCAAAATTACTCCAGAGATGAGAAAAGATGAAATATATTATTATGGTTTAATGTCTCCAAGTCTTTTTGTTTGACAGGAATGGATCCCATTCTCAAGTCAAAATATGATTAAAGTTTATTTATTTATTTATTTATTTTACATTTGTCTGCAGGAAGGTCTGACCGAAGGCATGTCCTTTTTCAGCGGAGGCCCGGGAAGAAAAGCTCCAAATAATACATACATATAGGTTGAGAAGACTATGAAAACAAAACAAATACATGACAGTACATTTTTAGAACATTATAAATAGCATTGGGTAACAAATATGTGACCATAGTTAGCTCACATATTCCATAGAAATATTTAATAGTCACTATAGTGAATAAGTTAGACATACATGTACAGATATTTCACTGAGCACATAGTACCACCTATTTATCAAAAACTTTAGGAAGTGACAGCTTAGAGGATGTAGTTGTTTTAGCTGAGAGAGATAGTTTAATCAGGAGCAGTACATGAGGACAGCCACTTGGATAAGTGACATTTTAGCATTTTTTTAAAAACGAGTTAAGGCTGACATAGCTGTTATGTTAGAAGGTAGTATATTCTAGACTTTGGCGATGTAGTTTGAATATACCCCTTCACCAGCCATATTGTTTGCTGAGGTAATTTTTATAAGAGGTTTGTTCCTAGAGTATAGAGTTCTGGCAATGGAGTATGGCTTTAATGGGTCTTGCAGGGTTCATAGGTTAGAACTAGGCTAACTGCCCTTGTGAGCCATTTCAAGCCTAGTCAATTACCCCTTGTGAGAATCAAACCCTGCACCTCACATCTGTAAGGCAAACACCTTAACCATTATTCCATCTTCCCATGCCCTACCAATAGGGTTGGTATTTTCTTGGGTTGACAGAAGATTTTCTGGGCCATGGCAAGTTGGTGATAGAGTAAGAGTTGGGGGAGCTCAAACCAGTTAAGTTGTTTGAGTGTAGAACAGTGGTGAGACCTATTGGGTGAGTTTGTTGCATATCTGCTGAGTTTATTATAGCAAGAGTCAAGTTTTGCTAATTTTTTTTTTTAAGTTAGTTAATATCGTTGATGGATTGAGCAATGGTAGTGTTTGTACTTTCTCTAAAATACTACCTGTTCCTATATAGCGTATTAAGTTTTGTGTGTACTTTTTTATGGTTTGTGATATGCATATGTCAGTCCTCATGTTGTTGTCTATTTCTACTCCCAGAAGTTGGTGAGATGTGACGGTGAGATGATAGTGTTTACTGATACAATGTTGAAAGTGTGAAGGTGTTTGGTAGCTTTAGTGGGGTAGAATAGCATGAGTTTGGTTTTCTTGGGGTTTAGGATTAGATGGGAGTTTGTTAGTCATGTTTCTACTTTAAAGAAGGAGTTTTGTGTTAGTGTTTATAGTTCTTGTAGGGTAGTAGAGGATCACTGTAGAATCATCTGCATATTGAATGACTGAGGCTTGAGGGGCAGCGGTATGGAGGTTGTTTGTAAATATAGACAAGAGTAGGGGACCTTATGTAGAGCCTTGGGGAATTCCTTGGGTCACAGGAAGAGGGGATGAATGATCTTTCTTCCAATGTACTGCTTGCTGGTGCTCAGTTAGATAATCCTGGAACCAGGCAAGAGTAGGTTAAGATAGATTCAATATGGAGAGAGCATGAATAACTTTGTTGTGTGAGACCATATCAAAGGCATTCAATAACTCTAGAAAGAAGATACCTATTTACTATTGTTTCTGTGAAGATTAATTTTATTTATTTATTTTATATTTGTTTACTGGGGTGGTCTGACTGGGTCTATAGAACCCAGTTTCAGCAGAGACCCAGGGAGAAAAGCTCCACAAACAGTACAATACAAATACAGTATAATCCAATACAATAAAAATTACATTAGAAATACTATACAAAGAATAAGTTGAAACAACAAACTGCTACAAGATGTTGTGATATAAAGCTACACATCTAGACAATCCTATACAGTTAAAACACTACAGACAATAATAGTCAGTCTCACCATACATGATGTAGACATTGTCCACAGAAGTAGTACATAAGTAGTGCATTGTGTGACATTGACTGTAACAATACATGCAAAATAGAATGTTAGCTTCAGTTAGGAAAACATCAGCCAGAAAGTTAGTGATGTAGATAGTAAGAGACAGTTAAGAAGAACAGAAGCAATAAAGCCTAAACAGTACCTTATAGATATGGTACAGAAGCAGAGAAGGAGTTAAATGATCCTTAGGATCTTGTAGTCTGTAAGGGATTGAAATGTGACAGAAACTAACTGCTAATATAATGATAGTTACTAGTGTAGATAAATGACATTAATGCAATGGTAGTACTGTAATATGGATGGAAACTGTGCTGTGTACTGGTTAGTAGCTTGTTAGGGGTTCCTATTACATCATCGAACATTTAGGGTGTCGAACGCCTATACGTTGACACCTAAACTTTGAGCACACAAAATCACGACCGGCCAATTACGCAATTTTTTTCCCAGGGAAAAAATTTGCTTGTCCGTCATCGGGGATTTGCCCTTTTCAGCAATGTAGAGTGATCTCAGAGTTGATATATTTAGTTAGCAGGGTGTGGGGGGCAAAGCGCTCCACTTGGTTAGGGATTTAAAGTATGTTTTTTTTTTGTTGGCTAAGTGATTTTTTTCACACGGAAAACATTTGCGTAATTGACCGGTCGCAGTTTTGAGCATTCGACATTTAGGTATCAACGTTTAGGCATTCCACAATCAAAATGTTTGACATTCTAATATAGACTCGCTTGTTAGTATCCAGGTAGTCCATGATTTGCTTATGAGCAATTCTGTCTAGTATCTTAGACAGAGGGGATAGGATTACAGGTGGTCAGTAGTTAGACATGTCCGTTGAATTATCTCCTTTATGGAGTTGAATAATGTGGGAGGTTTTCCAAATGGTAGGGACTTGGTGCTCTGATATAGATCTATTGATAAGAATGAAAACTGGGTAGGCAGTTCCTTCAGCAGTTAGTCTTAAAAACTCTGATGGTAAGTTGTCTGCAGCTATTGTAGTGGGTTTTAATTTAAGAGGTCTTTTATATAATCAGTTGAGGTGGTTTGTACAGAGAAAGTGGGCTCTATTTTTCTCAGACTAGAACTAGCTGGAGTAGGAGTGGGGGTTGATTATTAGAAAGGGTTAAATAGTTTCTGTAAAGTAATTGTTGAATTGGGTAGCTAAATTTTCTGAGTCATTATTATGAGTGGGAGGGGGTGTGCAGGCTTTACCAAGTAGGAGTATGTCATTATTGCTGACCAGAACTTTTGTGTGGCTTATTTGATAAGATCCAGTTGAGAAGGGAGTGTTTGTTGGATGTCTTGTCTACCCTAGTGGAGGGTTGAGTAAGTTGGGTGTAGTCATTGAGGTTGATGTTATTAGTGGGGTTTAGGGAATTCCAGTTTGACCAGTTAATATTAAAATCATCCATGGTTATTGTTTCCTGGGGTAGTGAACTTGTGGTCCAACTCAAACTATTTTCTAAGGTCTGGATGTTGTGTCTGGGTGGGATATGGATTCCAATTATGTTTATATTTTTTGTGTTAATGCTAAGCTTGTCAAGTAGTACTACAGCATTGTCAAAGGAGGGAGTTATTAGATCCAAGGCTACTAGGGAAAGGTGAGTTTTAAATAGTAATGCTATACCACCACCTCTTTTGATTTTTCTGCCTTTGCATATTATATTATAACCTGGGGAGAATCTCATTGTTGGTAATACTGGGTTTGAGCCATGTTTTAGTGATTAATACAATATCAGGAAAGTATAGAGAGAGAAAGAGAGAAGTTAGCATGCAACTCCTAGACATTGCTATGTTTGGTCAGAGTTATTTTGAGGCTTTGGTGTTGGATTCGTGTTTGGGCCAGGGTTTGAGTGAATGTCCCTGCTAAGTGTTAGTCGAGATGCTGGACTTATTAAGGTTTTTAGGAATTTAACTATGTACCTGTCCTATTTTATTGAACATTTAGGGTTGCTGGGATGAGAGAGTTGGGAGTAGTGAGAGTAATGAGAGACTGTGGAGGTGAGGATAGAGGAGAAGATGACGAAGTTGATAGGTTTAGGTTTTTGTGGGTTGTGGTTAGATATAGAATGGGATAAGTTCTTCTAGGCTGGTTTGGTAAGATGAGAGATGTACAGCTATTGTTCGAATTATTAGAGTAGCAATGTGTATATGTAATTGTTTGCTATATTGATTCTGGGGTTAGATGGGAGCATTTTGTATTGCTTTGATTGACATTTTGTACTTAGGCATTGTACAGAAGTATGTGTTGTTTGTAATATTGAGAAATGAGGGAGGTGGAGTTTTGAGGTAGTGTTGAATATGCTATATAAGGTAGTGAGTTGTAATAGGTTCAAATGTGTCAAAGATGTGTTAGTCATTTATAAGTGTATGGATATTGGGAGTGGGTGGGAATGGGGATAGGGTAGAGGTGTGGAGTGAGCCTGAGCACAGCAAGGGTGAATGGAGCAGGTAGAACCTGGTGAGAAATGTGATCAAAAAACTATCTGCAATCACACATGGAAGGCAAGTATAGACATTTGTACGGGCACAGCTAGCTACTAGCATGGGGGAAATATATAGTATTGATAATATAGAAGAAACTAGTATTGTTTCAATCTTTGATGTTTGCCATAAGTGCTCTTTGAAGCACCTGCAATGTGCCCAGAACTGGCTCCTTCTGCAGTTCATATGGAGTTACATGTATCAGCAATATATCCAAATATGATTGTAAATTCTTTTTTATGAGACCCATTTCTCCTACTACTATTGGAACTGTCTGGGTATCCTTCTTCCACATTGCTCTCATTTCTGTCTGCAAATCCTGGTATTTTATAACTTTGATTCTTTAAGTACATAAGACAATGTAATGGTTGGGTGTAGCAATTTCAGTGATCAATGCTACTTTTCATACATTCATAGATTGTTACTAGGCTAACAACACCTGGGGGCTTTCTAAGCCTAGCAAGTTTTCACAAAAGAATAATGATGTCCTGTATTCAAATAGGACACTGAGAGCCAAGCATTTATAAGCTACCTCTGTCCAAAAAGGACATGGGTGCCAGGCCCGGTGTAAATTTACTATTCCCCATCTACTGATCTAGGTTGCACTTAAAGTGGATAACAGACAAACTCAGCTTCATATGGATGGGAAGCCTGTGCCATAGGAGGGCCAGTGTCTGGGACACATCTCTGTCTCTCCAGCATGCTGTTTTTAAGTCAGAGATAAAAGTCAGGTCCCTAGACCTTGTATTTCTGTTGCTGTTTGACTTACGGGTATGCAGGAGGTTCTTATGTGTGGAATTTGTGGATGCCTTGTAATACAGGCATAAATTGCCTGTCAGCAGTCTGTAATTGTACTCTATGACTGGTTTGATAAGGGCAGAGTACAGTGGGATAATAACCTCTTTGGACCTATATGCAATGCCCTTACTTATAAGTTGCACAACATAGAAGGATTTCCTCATCCCTGTGGCCACATGGTAGTCAAAGCTAAATTTACCTATGTGTGTACACAGTTTCCTGACTTTTTCCTTCTTTTCATGACTAATATATCTGTTTTTTGAACTGTTGGTAATGGGTGTTTCAATGTAATATCAATGTCATCACTCTCTATTTCTCTGTCACTGTTGGTAATGGGTGTTTCCATGTGATATCAACGTCATCATTCCCTATATGTCTGTCACTGTTGGTAATGGGTGTTTCCATGTGATATCGATGTCATTATTCTCTATTTCTCTGTCGCTGTTGGTAATGGGTGTTTCCATGTGATATCAACGTCATCACTCTCTATTTCTCTGTCGCTGTTGGTAATGGGTGTTTCCATGTGATATCAACGTCATCACTCTCTATTTCTCTGTCGCTGTTGGTAATCGGTGTTTCCATGTGATATCAACGTCATCACTCTCTATTTCTTTGTCGCTGTTGGTAATGGGTGTTTCCATGTGATATCGATGTCATCACTCTCTATTTCTCTGTCACTGTTGGTAATGGGTGTTTCCATGTGATATCAAAGTCATCATTCTCTATTTCTCTGTCGCTGTTGGTAATGGGTGTTTCCATATGATATTGACATCATAATTCTCTATTTCTCTGTCGCTGTTGGTAATGGGTGTTTCCATGTGATATCGACATCATCACTCTCTATTTCTCTGTCACTGTTGGTAATGGGTGTTTCCATGTGATATCAACGTCATCACTCTCTATTTCTCTGTCACTGTTGGTAATGGGTGTTTCCATGTGATATCAACGTCATCGCTCTCTATTTCTCTGTCGCTGTTGGTAATGGGTGTTTCCATGTGATATCAACGTCATCACTCTCTATTTCTCTGTCGCTGTTGGTAATGGGTGTTTCCATGTGATATCAACGTCATCACTCTCTATTTCTCTGTCGCTGTTGGTAATGGGTGTTTCCATGTGATATCGATGTCATCACTCTCTATTTCTCTGTCACTGTTGGTAATGGGTGTTTCCATGTGATATCCACGTCATCACTCTCTATTTCTCTGTCGCTGTTGGTAATGGGTGTTTCCATGTGATATCAACGTCATCACTCTCTATTTCTCTGTCGCTGTTGGTAATGGGTGTTTCCATGTGATATCAACGTCATCACTCTCTATTTCTCTGTCACTGTTGGTAATGGGTGTTTCCATGTGATATCGATGTCATCACTCTCTATTTCTCTGTCGCTGTTGGTAATGGGTGTTTCCATGTGATACCGACGTCATCACTCTCTATTTCTCTGTCACTGTTGGTAATGGGTGTTTCCATGTGATATCAACATCATCATTCTCTATTTCTCTGTCGCTGTTGGTAATGGGTGTTTCCATATGATATTGACATCATAATTCTCTATTTCTCTGTCGCTGTTGGTAATGGGTGTTTCCATGTGATATCGACGTCATCACTCTGTATTTCTCTGTCACTGTTGGTAATGGGTGTTTCCATGTGATATCAACGTCATCATTCTCTATTTCTCTGTCGCTTTTGGTAATGAGTGTTTCCATATGATATTGACATCATAATTCTCTATTTCTCTATCGCTGTTGGTAATGGGTGTTTCCATGTGATATCAACATCATCACTCTCTATTTCTCTTTTGCTGTTGGCAATGGGTGTTTCCATTTGATATCGACATCATCACTCTCTATTTCTCTGTCGCTGTTGGTGATGGGTGTTTCCATTTGCTATCGACGTCATCATTCTCTATTTCTCTGTCGCTGTTGGTGATGGGTGTTTCCATTTGGTATCGACGTCATCATTCTCTATTTCTCTGTTGCTGTTGGTAATGGGTGTTTCCATGTGATATCGACGTCATCATTCTCTGTTTCTCTGTTGCTGTTGGTAATGGGTGTTTTCATGTGATATCAATGTCATCACTCTCTGTTTCCCTGTCGCTCATGTTTCAAGTGCTTCTCAGCTACTTCAATATTGTAAAGTTTGCACAATCCCCAGTGCAACAGTCTTGTGACATTATTATACATTTCAATATATAGGCCCTCTGCCATTACTGTATCACATCCAGTAACACAATGTGTGACAGTTTCCAGTTCTGTTTTATCGAACCTACATTTGTCTGCTTCTCACACATGTTCAATGCACTTGGTAAACCAACATGTACATAGTCAGTCCAGTATCCTGGGCCAACAATATTAATCTTTAATTTTTTTTTAAATTAACATTTCCTTAACCATTACTGAGTCAGATCCTGTTTGTACCAGTGATTTTCTGTACTTGCAACTATATTTATGCCGTTTTCACATTTCTTACCTTTTCATTTCACTCTTCTCTTATATTCTTTCTTTTGTTTTTTTGGCAGTCAGCTTGGTGAGATGTAGAAGCAGATTTGCTTTTCTCTCAGGGCAGGTGGCATTTATTTATTTTTGAAGAAATGTTTTATTTTGGTCTGTTTTAAATGCTAAACTGGAAATGTCAATAAAATTAGAAATTAGAATACCCACCAGATAAAAATATACTAACCTAAGTTGATAATGTAATGAAGCAGTCTCTAAGCTTGGGTTAGCATCTGAAGCCTAGAATAACTATACAAACCCTTCTTTAATTATATTAGGAAAATCAGAACTAATACTCAGCAATGCATAGAACTCATTCAAAAACGTACAATTTGTTCAGTCACAATGGAGACTTGCTAATATAACAGTAAATACATTCAGTGAAAATTGTGTTCCCTAGATGACTATTCATAGCCATTCAATCCTTGTGTCTCCCAAACTCCTCCTCATCATTAAGGAACATGTACTGAAAGATCTGTCCAAGACCAAGAGCAATTTTTCTATGAGACCAGGGTGTTTGATAACCAGTTGTAAACGTGGCCCGGGAGAACCACTTATTTATTTATTTTATTTATTTGCAGTTGGTTTACCAGGATAGTCCATTGGGCCAAAAAGAACCCGTTTTCAATGGAGTCCTGGGGAGAAAAGCTCCAAAAAACAAACAAACTAGGTACAAACAATAGCATGATAATAAAAATAATACAATTGTACAAGATACAACATTTGAGTTCAAAAATTCAGGAAACATTCAAACAATACTCAAAATATTTAAACAAAACTCAAAAAGTTAGGAAAATTCAAACAATACTGTTTAGAGAAAAGTGATGTTACTTTACACATACAGAGTGGTTATTTTGTAAGGAACATAAGCTTTATAAGGTACAGTCAGGTAGCATGAGTGTGAAGGAAGATGTAAATACCATATTTTTATGAGGGGTGGGAGCAAGAGCATTCCCATTGGGACCTTAGATACATATGAAGAGATTTTTTAAACATGTTATGATTGGGAGTGGTGCGAATGGATGGTGGGAGTGAGTTCCAGAGACGGACTAGGTTAAAGGATAGTAAGTTTTTGCCTGGAGGACGAGTTGGTTTGTGTACTTCTAGTACTTCACAAACTATTTAACCTGAGCCCAACTCCTGGCTCAATTCTGGAAGTGTGTGTACAGCATTGGTGATGCCACTACATAAGGATGGCACAACTACAAATCTCTGATGACTCACATTTGCAAAGTCATGGAAAATATTACAGCCTACTTGATAAACCCTGACACTGAAAATCTCATCAGGGTAAAGTCACAGCAATTTGGTTTGCAAAATATAGATCCTCTCTAATGAACCTTGCAAATGTCTTTGAAAGAGTAACACAAGCTGTGATCACATTGTATGTGCAGCTTTCTTTGATTTAGCCAAAGCATTTGACATAATCCCCCAAGCTAGCATAATTATTAAACTATATAAATATGAAAATGTGGTTAGTGACCTTGGAAATTAGCTTGATAATTTGCCCTCATTTTTTACCATATATCAGCAGTTACCAGCAAGTCTTTCTGATTGGTGCAACTAATTGCCAATGGAATATCATGCAGGTCTAAAGAGGGTATTGTCCCTTTATGTTAAGCACTGAGTAGACAAATTATAGAATACAGTGTCCCCTTTGCTATGTACCTCACCAGACCTATCAAACAACTAAAATAATCTCAGAAGTTACCAGCAAAGATTACAGGATTAAAACCACTGAGCTACCAGAAAAAAGAAGATGCACCGTTTCTCTTCTCTGTGTCATATAGACATCTAGAAGGAAACCTGTGCCTTTTTTTTCCATGTGATCAGGGCTTAGTGGTCAGGATCTCTTGTACCTTCACAAATCAAGCAGCCCCCACCCCCCCCAAAAAAAAAAAGCACAGAACTAGGGATCTAATTCTACGTTAACAGATTACTAAAATAAGCTTTCATAGTTTTAGAGTTATTTTTGCTGTGTAGGCCAATTTGGCCATTAAAAGTACGGATACAATTGACAGATTTCCAATTTCCCATATACATGTCAAGTTCAACTTTAAAAGTATTCATGTTTTTGATTCCATAATCTCACAGAGCAGTTTATTCTAATACTTGGGTAAAGTTTAGGTTCATAGGTTCATAGGTTCATAGGCTGGTACTAGGCTATCGGCCCTAGGGCCTATACAAGCCTAGCCAAACAATTCCCAGGATATTTTTTCCCACAATATTTACTTCTCTGGGCCCCTGTCTAGCAGGGCAACTGACCTGATGTGTTTTATACCTATCTCTTAGACATATTCTGTTTCTTTTTTAATATTGTAAATACTGGCCTTATCTCATCTTTCTGTGTAACATTTTAATAGCTAAACCAAATTCACTCCTAAACTCTATATTTAAAATGGCTTTCATGGCCAAACATAGCTTTCCTCTCACTAGCCTGTAAACTAAGAGTATGCTGCATAAATTCAATAGTTTTAGTCAAAAAAAAAAAAGATTAGCTATACTATGCCTCCATAAAGGTACTGAACCAAACAAGTGGAAAACAGCTACATTCATTCCCAAGCAAAAGGGAGAACCTTCCATATCCCTAGGTAATTACAGACTCATAAGTCTGACCAGCATAATTTGCAATGTCATGGAAAAACGTATCATGGAACTAATCAAAAAGGACATAGGGATCCTCCAAACACTGGACCCATCTTAGTTCAAATTCTTCATGTGCAAGTCATGCTTATTCAGTTTGCTGCACTTTTTTTTAAAAGGTCAGCTAAGCAATCGATGATGGTAAAATGGTAAACACCACACACCTCAACCTAGCTAAAGCCTTTTACACAATCCTCCTCTCAGGTATAATAGAAATGTTAAATAAACATAGAAGAAATTCTTATGTCACCCGCTGTATTGCCAAATTGCTCACTGAAAGGACACAGGAAATCAAAATGGAGGAAGTTACCTCTAAAAGAGACCAGTCATCAGTGGAGTCCTCCAGGGTTCTGTCTGGAGACACTGTCTCTTTGGGATATACTTTTCTGAAGTGAAAGCCAATACCAAACAGCTCTTGCTTGCCAAAACTGCAGATGACTGCAAACTAGAAACAGTCATTGAATTCTTAAATGGCTTAGCCATCCTGCAGAAAAGTTTGAAACAAATAAATATCTGATGCCAAAAACTGTGTTATCATATCCTTTGGGATTTCATTCACTTGAGAGAACTACCACATTGACAATAAGAATTGATATAGCTGATCAGGATTGGGGAACATATGCGAACAGTAACCTAACTTTCAAGTTATATGTGCCCATTGACATATGAAAGTCCTTATACATATATATATATATATATATATATATATATATATATATATATATATATATATATATATACAGAGAGAGAGAGAAAGAGAGAGAGAGCATAATGTATAAAAAGGGATTTTGTCTAGATCTAGTGATGTCTTGTTCCCCTTTAGCCAGCCCTCATTAGGCCAATCACTGATTATAATGTCCCCTTTGGCATGTGTCTGTCCAGATACATGCAACAACTGGTACATCAACATAAATATCTTACTAAAAGAATTCAAGGCCTTAGCAATATGTTCTACATGGGCTAAATCAAAGCCTTGTCACTATACTCAGTATGTTGCAGACTTATAAAACATGACCTGTATCTGGCATACAAGACATCTTTTGACCCAGTACCGATGGATTTACTGTACATCAGCAATTCAAATGTCATCATAAATACTTGGTCTAGGGATCTAAACCTCTTCTGCAACATCAAAAGGATGGCTTGAAGGGACAGGTATATTTTGCATAGGATACCACTGCCCTGAAACAGACTCCCCATCCATGTAAAACAAAGCTTACCCCTGCCCATATTCAAGTGCAGCTTGGATCAATGGATGGGCAATAGAAAATTTACCTCAGGAAGCCCCCCTATACTACTAGCCCATGCATTGGTCCCCTAAAATTATTTGCAATATGATCCCAGTTATTAACATTATGGCTAATATATAATTATCAACCATGGGATGCATAAGGCGAATCTAACACCAAAAGAGATAGGTTAAGGGAAATTGACTGAGTTTAAAATGGTTGACAAGGGCAGCTAGCCTAGTTCTTACCTATTAAGCAATTCTATTCACCTTTCTTTTGTGTATCTCCTCTGAACTGATTCTAATAGGCCGATATCAGTAATATTCAAGTTGCGTTCTATTATAGGTCATTCCACTGAATTATATAATGTTCTGACTAAATCCAAATCTCAGCATTTCACATTTGTTACTCTTTATGAATTTGCTGCATGGCTGTTGGCTTTATCTTAGTAATGTGCCGTTTCCTAGTCAGACCTGCTTCATCTGTGACAAAAGGATTCTTAAAGTAAAGAACCATTTCAAGATGCCGGTGACCTCATCTGTATGCCAGTATTCCTCAAATTCCTTGTGTAACAACTATACATATATTCACATTAAAACATAAACTCATTTGAGTAGCCTGTTCTTCAATGGCATTCAAGTATCTTTTCAAATCATCAGTATCTGAAATGTTGTTTACTATGGCTCCTATTTAATGTCATTAGCATGTTTTGAGCTCTAGAAATTAGATATGGAAGGAACAGTCGATAGGACCATATTAAATAGCACATCATAAAATGGAGACCTGCGTACCTCCAGTGATGATTTTTTGCTATGTAGACCTTATACCATATAGACAGACACATTGCTTCCCCTGTTTTAGCAAATTATCAAATCCATTTCACAATATAATAATTAACATCAATTTGAAGCAGATGCTCTATGATCTGATTGTGAAGCAAGCTCTCAAATGTGAGAAGTCTAAATAAACCCCGTGCACTATTTTGTCTGGTCAAGAAAAGAAGATAGCTTTTCATAAGAAGATATAAGAGATTTAAACTGTGAGCTTTGGCCAGCTAAGACCTGCATGCAATCAACTGAATGCATAAGTGAAGTAAAGTAAATTTTTATCTGCACTTTTTTTAAATAATACATGATTTAAATTCATTTGTTTGTGTTGCATTGAGCAATATCTAGCTGGAAGTTGTGACTGTTTTTTCAGTTAAGGCTTGTTAAAAAACCTGCATAGCCAGTGATAAGTGGGGGTAGTTTACTTCATTGTTATTCAGTTTCTGTCTTATACAAGTGGTACAGTGAATTATTTTCTGTTTAAACTGTGAGCTTTGGCCAGCTAAGACCTGCATGCAATCAACTGAATGCATAAGTGAAGTTAAGTACATTTTTATCTGCACTTTTTTCAAATAATACACGATTTAAATGAATTTGTTTGTGTTGCATTGAGCAATATCTAGCTGGAAATTGTGACTCTGTTTTTTCAGTAGGTCCGCACCCACCCTCCCTGTTCTTGTTTTGGTGTTAATCTTGGTGGCTTTGAAATTGCCCGCCCCTCTTATAAATTTGCACTTGGATACTCCTCCTGGGCCCATCGCATTTGCTCACTCAAAAAAAAAAAAAAAAAAAAATTGATCTGCTTTTACTGTATTTGTGTTTCTTCCTACTTTATTTTGCTTTAGCGTCATCTTGAAAGTACTCAGTTGTATTTATTACTGGTTGGTGTAACTCATTCTAAGCTTTTTAGTTTAAGCACTTGGGCTTCAGACCAGTTGTTTTACATTAAGAAGGTTTGTGGTCTGCACTGTAGTGGCACAACAGGTAGCTTACATCCTTCTAAGTTGGGAACTGCTGATTGAGGGCTCAGCGTCTGTTATTCTAAAAGTGTATTAATTCTGATTTAAGCACTTGGGCTTCAGGCTAGTTATTTTACATTAAGAGGGTCCGTGGTCTGCACTCTTGTGGGAGGAGAGGCTGGACTCTGCCCTTCTGATCTGGGAATTTCTGGTTAAAGGCTTATAGTGCCTGCATATTTGAACTGCTTCTTACTGAAATTGGTACACCTTGTTTGCTGTAGCATAGACTAGATCCAGGCATGCTGAATCTAGCTTTGTTTGTATAACTTGAGCACTAATCCAGGCATTCTTTAAAGTATTCAATTGTATTTATTACTGCTTGATAGTAACTTGATTAAAGTGTAGCTATCATTCTAAGTCTTTTGGATTAAGCACTTGGGCTTCAGAGCAGTTGTTTTACATTAGGAAGGTTTGTGGCCTGCACTGTGGTGGCAGGACAAGTAGCTTACATCCTTCTAAGTTGGGAACTGCTGAATGAGGGCTCAGTGTCTGCTATTCTAAAAGTGTATTAGTTCTGGTTTAAGCACTTGGGCTTCAGGCCAGTTATTTTACATTAAGAAGGTTCATGGTCTGCACTCTTGTGGGAGGAGAGGCTGGACTCTGCCCTTCTGAGCTGAGAATTTCTGGTTAAAGGCTTACAGTGCCTGCATATTTTAACTGTTTCTTACTGAAATTGGTACACCTTGTTTGCTGCAGCATAGACTAGATCCAGGCCTGCTGAATCTAGTTTTGTTTGTATGCTTGTTGTTGTTTGCTTGTTCTTTCCCTGAAACACTAATTCCACCTAAAACACGGCTTTTCAGCACTTCTGTGGATCCCTAGTGATATCTGCAGTGCTTACTGTACTTATTTCCTTGTTTTACTTGAAAGAAAGTTACTGTTTGTTGTTTTTGCATTTAAGTTACCTGTAACACATTGCATTTAAGTTACCTGGCACTTGCTCACTACAGCAATTATATAACTCAGCACTAAAAAATTAAAAGCACTACACCCTCACAAACTCCCCTTGAGTACCTTGTTCCCCATTGGCCCTTTTTTCAATTATAAAGGAATTCCCAATACTATTCTAGCATGTCCAAAGGTCAGTTGTCAATGTCCTCTCCGGTCCAGCTGGTGAATCTGGGAATCTTGAGGCAATGTTACAACTGCCTCATGTACACAGACAACCCTCTCCTCCTCCCAACAAATTCCAACACATGTGAGAGATGCAACCATATAGCCAAACTGGAGGCTAATCTCTCTCAACTCAGTACTGGCATAACCAGTCAGGAGGAGAAGGAAACCACACTCACTACAATTCCAGTCTCACATAGACTTACCACGACAGCAAACCAAACACATAAACACACAAAAACATACTCGGAGGCTCTAAATAAAAATCTGCCTAAGCAGTAGAGACCTCCAAAGCAGAAACCCAAGCAACCGCTACCCCAAAACAAAACACGTGCAACACATAGCTCACAAAGCCAGTGTGCCGAACAGCCACAGCCCTTAAGGCTAAACAACACACTTGATACACTTGTAATAGGTGACTCTATCATCAGGCACAATGATGTCCCGCTCACCAGGCTGAACAAGGAGAAGGTCACGGTGAGCTGCCTGTCAGGTGCTAGGATCTGCCACATAACACAAGCACTCAGGTCACTCCAAGGCAAGTACAAGTATGACTCAGTCATTGTCCATGCTGGTGTGAATGACCTGAGACGTACCTCCCCGGTCTATATGAAAAGAGACATAGAGGAGTTCTCTGAGCATGTAGCCCAGGCCGGTATGACCCTGACCTTGAGCAGCATCTTACCCTCACCAAGAATGATGCCACAATATGAAGACAAGATGATCAATTTCAACAATTGGCTTAAGTATTGGTGTCATTCAAAGGCGATCCACTGCCTGTCAGTCTGGGATGACATGCTCGACAAGCCACGATGCTTCGCTAGGGACGGCTTGCACCTGTCACCCCTTGGCTTTCGGATATTGGCAAAAGCTCTTGCTACCCCCATAGTGCCTTTTTTAGGCAAGGCTCAAAATACAGACCCACCTCCATAGGTATCACAAGGGATAAGAAACTAAGAGTAATGCTACTCAACGCCAGAAGTCTAAACCTCAAGATGCACGCACTTGAAACTCTCCTTAGCATGGAGAACATCGATATCTGTGCAGTAACAGAAACCTGGTTCAAGGCTCCCGAGAGCACCCCAGCACTACCAGGTTATACCTCATACCATGCTTTTTGGCCCCAGAACTTGGACCAAACCACAAAAGGAGGGGGAGTATCAATTTTCGTCAAAGATACCCACACCTCAGGGTTGGTGGCACAGCACAAAGCATCAGAGACTATCCATGTGCAACTAACAGTGGGTAAAACTGCCTTCCAGTTTATAGCCTGCTACAGACCACCCTCCCAAACCCAGGAACCCCACTCGGCCTTCCTGAGAGCACTGGAATATATGAAGGTCTTTCCAAACACCATTATATTGGGCGACTTCGACTACCCAAACATAGACTGGAAGCATTACTCTAGCTCCAACACCCTAGCCCAAAAGTTCCTAGAATTTATAAACTCAAATGCTATGGAACAACTTGTTACCACTCCCACAAGAGGGGAAAACATCCTGGACCTGATCATCACCAGCATGGGGACTCTATGCTCCAGACAGACCAGAAGTGTATCCCTCACTGGTAAGATCAGACCATAAACTAATCTCACTGGATATTCACATCCCGACCCCACCCTCTGCCCAGAAAACCACAGTGAAAAACTTCTCTAAATCAAATTTCACACTCCTCAAAACCGAGATGGAATCCTTCAAAGCCCCCTGGCCTGTGGAAAATACAGCCCAGACCGCAGAATCCTTTATAAACGCATTCTATGAACACCTTCAGGAATGCATGGATCATGCAATCCCAAATAAAACCAAGACCCAATCCTCCAAAGGCAGACATCCTGTCTGGTGGACCCCAGCCATAAACAAACTATACAATAGAAGGAGGGAGTGACTACATGACAGAGCAAAATCCCAAAAAGGGAAGGCATCTCTGATCAGTATTAGCAAAACACTATGGGCCCTCATAAAATCGTCTAAGGCCAGCCTAGAGAGAAAAATTGCACAGGACAATAAGGATAATCACAAGGCTTTCTTTAGTTATGTTAGGAACCTGGGTGGGAATTCCCAGATATGCTCAGAATTAGTCCAAAATGACAAAAAATACACCGAACCCACAGACATTGCCAACATCCTAGCTGACAGGTTCAGCGCAAACTTCTCCCCCTCTCCCCACCAAAAGGGCAAATATCTATCCCAGCAGAGTGCTGCCCCCGACATCTCAGATGCTCAGGTAAGAGCCGCCCTCTCCAAAGCAAAAAACACAGCATCAATGGGACCAGACGGTGTCCCGGGCTGCGTCCTACATGAACTCCAAGGAGAGCTAAACCCAAACATAAAACTACTGTTCATTCTCAGCCTTACTACAGGATATGTACCCAAAGAGTGGCATACAGCAACAGTGGTCCCTCTCCACAAAGGTGGTGCCTCAACTTATCCTGGAAACTATCGCCCCATAAGCCTGACTAGCTTGGTCTGCAAAGCTATGGAAAGGATCATCATGGACCTCATAAATAAAGATATTGGGGACCTACAGACACTGGATCCTTCCCAGTTCGGCTTTGTTAAGGGCAGATCCTGCCTCTTAAACCTGGTCGATTTCTTTGAAACAGTCACCAAGGCCATTGACGAGGGGAAGGTGGTACACACAGCCTACATGGACCTCGCAAAACCCTTCGATACAATACCCCACTCGGGCATTATAGATAAGCTCACCAGCTTAAATATAAACCCCTATATCACTAGATGGGTTGCAAACTGGCTCAAGGACAGAACCCACATGGTTAGAATTGCTGGAGCCATGTCAGACTCCAAACCAGTTACAAGTGGCATCCCACAAGGCTCAGTCCTGGGACCTCTCTTGTTCGGTATATATTTCTCAGAGGTACAGGCCAACACGGAAGGACTGTGGCTGACCAAGTTCGCAGATGACTGCAAACTGGGTGCCATAATCGA
The DNA here is from genome assembly GCF_019279795.1 of Protopterus annectens. Taxonomy (NCBI): domain Eukaryota; kingdom Metazoa; phylum Chordata; order Ceratodontiformes; family Protopteridae; genus Protopterus; species Protopterus annectens. The sequence continues at coordinate 1,191,549,645 of NC_056726.1, forward strand.
CTCTCCAGCCGACACAAGCATCCTCTAAAAGGGCCTCATAGAAACAGACAACTGGTGCCAGAGCCATGGCCTCAAGCTAAACGCCAAAAAGTGTATAGTCATCCCCTTTGTCAAAAACAAAGCACACACAAATTACCACATAGGTGGTAATCCATTAAGTATGGAAGAAGTAATTAGGGACCTGGGGACCCAAGTTGATAGCAGTCTCTCATTTGACAACCACGTGGCCAAAATGGTTAGAAAAACAGTTTATATAGCCCACCTAATCATGAAGAGATTCACATCTAGATCAGGGGAGGTCATCGTGCCTCTTTACTCATCTCTCATTAGGCCCATAATTGAGTACAATGCCCCTTTTGGGATGTACCTTACCAGACACCTGCAGCAACTGGAAAGACCCCAAAAGTACCTCACCAAGAGGATCAAAGGGCTCAAACAGATGCCATATGCTGCCCGGTTAAAGAAACTCCAGCTCTACTCAGTGGCATACCGCCTGCTCAGAGGCGATCTGTGCCTGACGTATAAAGCCATGTCCAACCCGGAATTAATGGACATGCTGCACCTCAGAAAATCCAAATCCCATCTAGCTACGCGCTCGAGAGACTTAAACCTCAGCACTGAAATAAATAGGACATGCTGGAGGGACAGATTCATAACCCAGAGGCTCCCTTCACTCTGGAATAAAATCCCATTCCAGGTTAGCCAAAGTCCCTCATTGACTCTCTTCAAGAGGAATCTTGATGAGTGGATGGGAGATCATAGGTTTACCCCGGTTATCACTTCTGTGTCACTGTTAGACTGAGGCACAGTATACTAACCTCGAAAAAGGGCATAGCAAAATTAATTTAAAATGGGTGGTGAAAGCCAAACACACTCTGGCTAGGCTTATAAATGCCCTAGGGCAGATAGCCTAGTATGAACCTATGAACCTAAGATGTTAAGACTGAACATCCCCTAACAAAGCTGCCTTGTGCATTATCTAGGTGAATACAATACTTTTTATCCCTTATTAGCAATTGTTGCACACATCTATCACAACAATTACACATGCTGGAAGTTAAACTACTAGGTCTATAGCATACCATCCAACCAGACAGTCTACTCATGGCACACTTTATAGACTGGGAATCCTGCACATGCTGATATCTGCAGGCACAGAGATTCCTGGACTATGTAAATAGAAACAACCTTGACAAGCTAGTGAATATGCCCACTAGAGGCTCCAAAATATATGACCTCATGCTCACAAATATGACAGAATACTGCCCCCCAATGTCTCATCCTCACTAGTAAGATCTGACCATAAAGCTGTCTCCTTCAAATTAAAATCATCTCAGTAATTCCCTTAAAACCAGTAACAGCTAGGACCTATCCCAAGGCAAATTACCTTTTATTATGTGATGGTTTGTCAAAATTCAGTGCCCTTCCAAACCCCAAGAACATAGCAGTCTATGCTGAACTTCTGTTAGAAACTGTGTACAACCATGTCAATGGATGGATAGAGGCTGCTCACCTATCAGAAGAAAGCCCAAGACTAGCACCAGAAATAAACTGCCCTAGTAGCAACTGAAATTAAATAAGATATATAACAAAAGGAACAAATTTGGAAAAAATCAGAGAATGCAATTCCCATAATGATAAAAACTCTCATCAAACTAAATAGGCAACTAACAGAGTTAATTAGTTCAAAGAGAAAACTGTGCATAGTGCCTACCTAGATCTGGTTAAGCATTTGATGCAATATCCCACTTGGGCATTGCCAACAAACTTACAGAACTAGGTTTAAACTCCTTTATAACATACTGGATATCTAGCTGGATCACTGATAGGACCAAGAGGTTAGAATAAGTAAGCTCACCTTGCCCCCCAAGGACTCTGTGCTGGGCCAACTCCAATTTGGCATCTATTTCTTGGATGTCAAAGCCAATGTTAAATGTCTCTGGCTAACCGTTGGCAGATTATTGCAAATTGAGAGCAGTCATTGAATCTTCCCAAGATGAAAACACCCTTCAGAAAGGTATAACACAGACAAGCACTTGGTGCCAAAGCGATGCCTTAAAATTCAATACCAAGAAATGCATTGTAATACCGTTTGAGAAGTTGGCCACCCCAGATAACTATGTCATCAATAAAACACCCATACATTTGATTCATTAGTCAGGGATGTGGGAACTCATATAGATAGTAACCTAGCCTTTGACCAATGTGTCCAAGATGGTAAGACAATCCTTCTGTGTTGCACAATTTGTAAGCAAAGGCATGGCATCTAGGTTTATTGAGGTCATTATATGACTATACTCGGCCCGCATCAGACCAACCATAGATTATGATGGCACTATAGTATGTGCCTGACATGCATCAACTGGAATGTCCACAAAGGTTGCTTACAAAAAGTAAACAAAAAAACAAAACTAAAACTAACCAAACTAATAAAACAAAGGCAAATTGCTCTAAGAAAACCAGGTAAAATTCAATTTGAATTCAAGATAAAGTCCCAAAAAATCTTGTTAAAAAATGTATAGCCATTTGCCTTTATTTGTTTTATTTGCTTACAAAAAGAATATAGGATATAAACACAATGCTCCAAGCTGATTTTCTCAAATCCCTGTCTCTTTACGTGGCATCATACAGATTTTTGAGAGGATGATTTTTGCCTGTCATAAGTTGACCCTGTTTTGATGATCATTTTGTACAGCCACAAAAGAAACAGCATCACAACTAGATTAAAATACCTACATTTTGTTTGTGGTATAAACAGAACGTGTTGGAGAAACAGATATGTTCCTCAAAGAATTCCCATTATCTGCAAGAGGTTCCTCGTCCATTTGAAGCACAGTTCCTCCCTAGCTTTATTTAAGTACAACCTGGACCAGTGGATAGGTAATCAGAAATTCACCCCTTGTCTGTTACCTATGTCTCTAATGGACAGAGGCATTAGTAAATCACCCCTTATATAAATCAAATTTGTGGGTCACATTTGCGTTGTATGGCTAGGATTATAAGGTCCCTAGTGGTTGTTAGCCTAATATGCACCTATGAGCCTATGCAAGTATAAATAGTTCCTGCCTATTTTCCCCTTTAGAAATACAAGTAGCTGCATTTATTTATCATTTGTTAACTAGGTTAATTCCACTATGCTAGTGGCTTCTTTTTATGGAAGACCCAATATGGTATCTATACCACTAGAGGAAATTTGCCAGTGGCATCAGAGAACCACCCCTACTCTTTTCAATAGATACTATGAGATCTTTTACATCCACCTGAGCTATCACCAACTCAAGATGGGATCTTGGTTTAACATCTCATCCAAAAGATGAATTCTTAGGAGTGCACCCCCCACCCTATGTTATAGTGCAATGTCAGCAATCCATCCACCTGTGTGGCGGATACAACACACAGCCTTCTGTGTCAAAGGTGAGTGTGCAACCTGCTTCACTACTTACCCTGCTAGATTTTTCCTGACTTCTGTAGTCAAAGAATGCCTTTAGAGTTTATTGAACATATGATCTAATAAGCTAGCAATACTTCTTAAGAAAATACATAAAAACTCCTTTGAAATATTACATATACCACTTAAACATGTTGTTTTAAATTTACTTATAGCATATATTACATTTTCTTGTATAATGACAGGACAGTCTACTGTCACCTCATTGACAGTAGGAAAATTATGAATATTTACAAAGTTGTAGCTTATGTGGGCAAAATATGAGTTAAGTTTATCTACAATATTTATGATCAAATATACTGTGGAGATATAGATTTATTAATATCTTTCCTAACTGTGGCATAAAGTCACTCTGTATATCATTCAGTTTGAAATATTATCTTCCTTTAAACTGGATCCGAATAATTGGAAGAGTATTTATAAATTCACTCAGGCTTCGCTGATTAACCCTCTTGAGAGGGAAGGTAGAGTTTAGCATGGGGAATAACAAGGCAGAATACTCCCAAGGTTCAATTGTCATGAACTTCCTATGATCCTGCGACCCCAATACTTTCAGGATTTGCCCTTCATACAGGATGAGTTGTTTGACTGGGAAACGCCCATACTTGTATTTGCAGGAGAGGTCATAACCTCCACTTTACCAGAATATTGAGGGAAATACTTAGCCATGTCAATTTTAATAAAAGTAAGTGGGAAAACAATAGCCTATGTGGAGCTAGAGAAACCAAATCAAAATTTGTTTGATATTCTATGCTCTGAGTAGCTGAACTGACAGAGAAAATTGTCAAGGCTAGATTTCTGTCCAGTTTAGACTTAACTAAACACTAAAGGATAATCCCACTAATCCCCAGATGCTAATGATAAGAATGGAATTTTCCGCAGTTGATGCCCCTCCACTTATAAAGTGTTGCTTTTTGGTCTCCATTGAATGCTGGCAGCAAAAAATAAATAAATAAATAAATAAATAAATGAATAAATAAAATAAAGTCTTCAGACCCCACACCATAAATACAGTAGTCTACCTGAATAATGTTATAATTGGCTGTAGACTGGGAGAATGTTCTTACAAAGGTCTAAGCCATTTTAAATTCTTTGCTTCAGGCCAGACTGATGGGTAATCCAGGTCTGTGCATCTTAGGGATGACAGAATCCCACTCTTTGGGATAAGTGATAGGACAAGAACTTGTAAAACTACAGGCTGAAAAACTAGAAATTTAGAAACATGCTCCATGCAAATCATTAAGAGAAAGATTTTTTTTCCCTATTTTCCATAATTGCTTGCCAATGACTGACTTAACCTACAGTAAGGCACCACTGAAGACAATATGGACAAATTCAGTACAACAATCTTTTAGACACCTAAATAACATGCCATGCTTATCCTATGCTCTTAGCTCTGTAACAACTGGTAACACCTCTAAATACCTCAGAGATTGGTATAGGCATGATTTTCTCAGGATACAGATGGTGAGGAAGACCCCCATGTGCTATGTTAATGGGGAACTTAATAATGAGAAGAAATATCAATCAAATATAGAAAAAGAACTTTTGGCTCTTAAGTGGGCCTTCACTACCTTGAAGTATTACCTCTTGGAGGGAGACTTTGTCCTGATCTGAGACTGCACACATTTTCAAAGGCTATTCTGACATAGGGGCAAAAACCTAAAGCTCTCTCCATGAGTACTGACCATCTAGCCTGTTAGCTTTACTCAGTGGTCCTTGTTCATAGGTTCATAGGTAGGTACTAGGCTATTGGCCCTAGGGCCTATATAAGCCTAGCCAAAGGTACCCTGGCTTTTGCCACCCAAGAAAATTATTTTCCTGTGCCACTGTCAAGCAGAGCCACAGAAGTGATCCCCGGAGTGAATTTCCTATTTCCCATCCAATCATCAAGATTTTTCTTGAACAGTGCTAATGAGGAGTTTGATATAGATAGGTAGTTTGTTCCAGAGTATGGGAAATCTCTGGGACAGGAATCTATCCCTCCAGCATGTTCTGTTTATTGTGGTGACGAGGTTTAGGTCCCTAGAGCATGTAGCTCGTAGGGATTGGGATTTCTTTAAGTGGAGCATGTCTAAAAGCTCTGGGTTTGACATAGCTTTGTGTATTAGGCAGAGATCGCCTCTGAGTAGGCAATATGCAACGGAGTAAAGCTGCAGTTTTTTGAGACGGTCTGCATAGGGCATCTCTTTGAGGCTGGTAATCCTCTTTGTGAGGTATTTCTGTGGCCTTTCCAGTTGTTGTAGATGTCTTGTGAGGTACATACCAAAAGGGGCATTGTACTCTATAATGGGTCTAATGAGTGATGAGTAATGGGGAACAATGACCTTTTTTTTCCTGGATGAGAAACCTTTTGTGATGAGGTGTGCCACATAGAAGGATTTCCTGACTACTGTGGCGATGTGATTATCAAAGGAGAGACTACTGTCCACCTGTGTCCCAAGGTCTCTTATCACACTTTCGGTGTTAAGTAGACTACCACCTATGTGGTAGTTCATGGGTACTGAGATTTTACCAAAAGGGATGACAATGCATTTTTGGCAATGAGCTTGAGGCCATGGCTTTGACACCAGACATCTGTCTCAGCAAGGCCCTTTTGTAGGATGTCCACATCTTTTGGAGTTTTGATTATGGCTCCTAGTTTGCAGTCATCTGCGAACTTCGTTAGCCAAAGACCTTCTGTGTTGGCCTATACTTCAGAGAAGTAGATAACAAACAGGAGAGGACCCAGGACTGAACCCTGTGGTACTCCACTTGTCACTGGTCTGAAGCTGGATTTGGAGTCTGCTACTTTCACAGTGTGGGTTCTGTCACTGAGCCAGTTGGCAACCCATCTTGTGACATAGGGATTTATACCTTGTTTAGTGAGTTTATCTATAATTCCAGAGTGGGGATGGTGTCAAAAGAATTGGCGAGATCTAGATAGGCTGTGTGAACCACCTTACCCTCATCTACGGCTTTGGTGACTGCTTCAAAGAAGTCTATCAGGTTTAGGAGACATGATCTACCTTTTACAAACCCAAACTGGGTGGGGTCCTGAGTTTGGACATTACCAATGTCATTGTTTATAAGTTCCATGATGATATGCTCCATAGCTTTGCAGACTAGGCTCGTTAGGCTAATGGGGCGGTAGTTTCCGGAGTCTGTGGTGGCTCCCCCTTTGTGGAGTGGGATAACTGTCGCTGTGTGCCATTCAGTGGGCACATAGCCTGAGGTGAGGCTATGAATGAACATGGTACTTAGGTGGGGTGCCAGTTCGTTCTGTAGTTCATGTAGAGCACAGCCTGGGATGTCGTCAGGTCCCATGGATGCTGTGTTCTTGGCTATGAATAGTGTGTTTTTTACCTGTTCATAGGTTCATAGGTTCATAGGTTCATAGGTTCATACTAGGCTATCTGCCCTAGGGCATTTATAAGCCTAGCCAGAATGTGTTTGGCTTTTGCCACCCATTTTAAATTAATTTTGCTATGCCCTTTTTCGAGGTTAGTATACTGTGCCTCTGTCTAACGGTGACACAGAAGTGATACCCGGGTTAAACCTATGATCTTCCATCCACTCATCAAGATTCCTCTTGAAGAGAGTCAATGAGGGACTCTGCCTAACCTGGACTAGGATTTTATTCCAGAGTGAAGGGAGCCTCTGGGTTATGAATCTATCCCTCCAGCATGTCCTATTTATTGCAGTGCTGAGGTTCAAGTCTCTCGAGCGCGTAGCTGATGGGATTTGGATTTTCTGAGGTGCAGCATGTCCATTAATTCCGGGTTGGACATGGCTTTATACGTCAGGCACAGATCGCCCCTGAACAGGCGGTATGCCACTGAGTAGAGCTGGAGTTTCTTTAACCGGGCAGCATATGGCATCTGTTTGAGCCCTTTGATCCTCTTGGTGAGGTACTTTTGGGGTCTTTCCAGTTTCTGCAGGTGTCTGGTAAGGTACATCCCAAAAGGGGCATTGTACTCAATTATGGGCCTGATGAGGGATGAGTAAAGAGGCAAGATGACCTCCCTGATCTAGATGTGAATCCCTTCATGATTAGGTGGGCTATATAAAATGTTTTTCTAACCACTTTGGCCACTGTGCAGCCATGATTACAGGAACTCTGCATTCTTCTGGTATAGAGATGGGCCCTTTAGGGGATGACAGAGGGGTAAAGTTAGCACTGAACCTATCTGCCAGGATGTTGGCAATATCCGTTGGTTCTGTATATTTAGTGCCATTGTAGTGTAACTCAGAGCAGATCTGTGTGTTGCCATTGAGATTCTTGACATAGCTATAGAATGCTTTGTGGTTGTCTTTAGAGTCAGTGGCGATTTTGTTTTCATAACTAGCTTTGGAGGATTTTATGAGGTTTCTCAGCTTTTTACTGAAGCTGACCAGGGAGTTTCTTCAATCCTGGGATTTTACTCTTTTTTGCAACAGTTTCTTTCTTCTGTTGTAGAGTATGTTTATGGCAGGGGACCACCAGATTGGCTTCATTTCTTTGGAGGATAGCATCTTGGTTCTGTTAGGGATTGCACAATCCATGCACTCATGTAAGTGCTTGTAAAGTGCATTTGTGTAGGATTCAGCAGTCATACCTCTATTGTCCATCAGCATGGGTGTCGTGAAGTTTGCCACTTCTGTCTTAAGAAACGTGAAGTTGGCTTTGGAGAAATTTTTTACTGTGGTTTCCCTAATGGGGGGTGGGGGAGGGATGTGGATGTCTAGGGTGATTAGCTTATGGTCGGATCTGACCAACGAGAAATTGACCTCTGGTGTGGAGCACCGGTTGCCCATGTTGGTAATAACCAGGTCTAGGATATTGCTGCCCCTGGTGGGGGTGTGGATAAGTTGATCCATGGCATTGGAATTTATGAATTCCAGAAAAAGTTGAGCACAAGAGTTGGTACATGAGTAGTTTTCCCAGTTAATGGTAGGGTAGTTGAAATTGCCCATTATTATGGTATTAGGTTGTACCTTAATATTTTCCATTGTATTAAGAAATGAGGAGTGGGAATCCTGGGGCATGGTGGGGGATCTGTAGCGAGCTACAATTTGGATTGCGATCTTGCCCAGAGTTAGTTGCACTTGGATAATCTCGGATGCATTATGCTGAGCAACTAGCCTGGAGGTGTGGATATCCTTAATGAATATAGACACGCCTCTGCCTTTAGTGTTTCAGACCAGGTTAGGTGGCCGAAAGGTGTGGTATGAATTATAGCCTGGTAATGTAGGGGTACTCTCTAGAGCCTTGAACCAGGTCTCTGTCACTGCACAGATGTCGATGTTCTCCATTTTAAGGACTGCCTCGAGAGAGTGCATTTTGAGGTTTAGACTTCTAGCATTGAGTCGCAATTCCCTCAGATTCTTCTTGACTGTACCTGTTAGGGTGGTGAATTTGTCATTTGAACCTTGCCTAAAAAAGGCACTATAGTGGTGGCTAGAGCCTTAGCCAGTATCCGGAATCTCAGGGGTGACAGGTGCAGGCCATCTCTGGCAAAGCATCATGGCTTGTCGATCATGTCATCCCAGGCAGACAGATACTGGATACCCTTAGAATGACACCAGAAGCTTAGACAATTGTTGAAGTCAATCATTTTGTCCTTGTACTGTGGTATCATTCTGGGTGATGGCAGGATGCTACTCAGGGCTAGGGTCATACCTTCCTGGGCTACAAGATCGAACAGCTCCTCCATGTCCCTTTTCATGTAGTCCAAGGAGGTACGTCTCAGGTCATTCACACCAACATGGACAATGACAGAGTCATATTTGTACTTGTTGTGGAGTGACCTGAGTGCATGCATTATGTGGCGGATTCTGGCACCCGACAGGCAGCTGACAGTAACTTTCTCCTTGTTTAGCCTGGTGAGCGGAACATCAGTGTGCCTGACTATAGAATCACCTATGACTAGCATGTTGGGTACGTTGTTATGCCTTATGGGCTGTGGTTGAGTGGCACACTGAGTTTGTGGGCTATGTGTCATTTGGGTTGTGTTAGGGGGTGGAGGTTGCTTGTGTTTCTGCTTTGGAGGTCCCTTTTGTTTGGGCAGGTTTTTACTGAGAGCCTCAGCGAATGTAGGTGTGTGTTTTGTGTTTCTATGTGTGTGTTTTGGTGGTGTAGGTTTTGAGGGGCTATGTGCTGAGTGTGGTGTGGTGCAAGTGTTTACCTTCTCCTCTTGACTGTCTAGTCCAGTCTTGGGTGAAGAGAGCTTTGCTTCCAGTTTTCTATATAAGTGCATCTCTCACAGGTTGTAGTGTTGGGTGGTAGGAGGAGAGGGTTGTCTGTGTATATGAGGCAATTACTGCATTGCCCCAAGATGCCCAGATTCATCAGGTAGACAGGAGAAAACACTGGGGGCTGACCCTTAGACATACCTGGATAGGTGCTTATTTTTTAAGTCCTAGAAACTGTTTCCCTCTAGACAGTGAGGAAAGTTGAGTGCTGTAGTAATTTGTAGCTTATTTATTGCTTACAATAAGTTCTGAACAAGTGCTGAAACAAAAAACTGGCTAGTTCTAAGAAACATAATTAGCTAGATGGCTTCCCTCAAACACAGAAAGGCTTGGGCCCTAGAAGCCTACAAATAGTCCTGGACACAGCAAATCAATATCCAGGCTAGACTATCCACAGGAAAGGCAGGAAACAAGCTTAGAAAAAGTTTTTTTTTTTTTTTTTTTTTTTTTTTAGTGGAATGAGAGAAAGGAGTAGCAGAAACTAAGCTGATTGGCCTTCTCAAATGTTCTCCCTGTACTGGGTCGAATTAATTAATAACACTAGACTGGGAGGAGGGTCCCAGATCAAATTTACACTAGGGGCGGGCAACTGCAAAGCCACGAACTATAAAAACACTATACCAACAGAGAGGGAGGGTGGGAAACAAACTGCAGAAATATTTCTCACAGCTGAAAAGCAGCAGTGAGCCTTTAAATGAAAGTTTTAAACAGCTAAAGGAGCCTCTAGAAAAAGAGTTTAACTGCAACAAGTTATCAGAAACAAACAACCCAACAGATGCTTAATAGAAGTGGACAGTTTCCAGTTAATACCTCACACACAGTGAAACTAGCTAGAAAAATACACAGTACACAAAGTGCTATAAATAACAAAGAAGTAAAGAACAAAATAAACAAAAAACAGGATACTTAATGTTATATATTATAGCTACGAGTTTCCTCAGTGTCCTTCCTTCGATTAGCTCAGTGTGAAAATGAATTAACTTCAAAACAAGAAGGAGTGGAGTGTCAGAGGTAATAGAAAGGAGAGGCCATGAGGTATTTAATGTACAGTAATACAGGAGAATCATGACCTTTATGCCTGAGGAGAGTCTACTGGGGACTCTCGTTTGAAACCACAAGGAAGAGCTCTGCAAGGTAATCTGGAGGACATCCTTATGAATGAAGTGAGCTGACTGTTTTCAGGAAAAAGCAGATGAATGTCTTACCACAAGAGTAAAAGCTGAAGTTGTTTTGTTGTTACCTGCTGCTTGATCTGAAAAGATAGGTACTTTGCAGTCTAGAGGTCTCTGTAACAACTGCATTTTTTATCAAAACACTACTAATGTCCTGTTTAAAAGGACCATTGTATCCAAGTGTAAAAAAGTTTGCTGTACTGTGAGAAAGCTTGTTCGAAAGGGCAAATGTATTTATGTTGCACTGCAAATTAAATTGTTTTACAAGAACTGCATTTCTTTACTGAAGTTTGCTTAGTCATTCATTAACCTGCTTTTTCTCGAGTCACAAAGCTGATTGCAGAGATTAAAGACTGCTTTGTCTTTCACAAATCACCATATGTACTACCATATGCATACGTATATATTATATTGTTTGTGCATGTATATGTGTGACAGAGCATATGCATTCTGTTTTTTTTCAGTAATAACAAGTACTGCTATGTACAGTTAGACAAATACATAGATTTGTGTATCCTTTTAGTTATCTTTTTGCATTTAAATCTCTAGCAGTTACTATACACATGGTTTTGCGAGGGGACCAATTATAATACAGAGTGCTGTTCACATACCAGCATTTGACACTTTTAGACTTAGCAAGAAAAATACTTTTCTCTGATATCTAAACTGCAATGAGGTTTATAGACTCTGGTGTCATACAGGACAATTGTTATTACCAGCCAACAGTTTTTCAGTTAACACCTGAGATAAGCTTTGCCTGACAGCTCTGAAACACTATCGCTTAAATTACTTCTCTGAAAAAAAGGCTCAGTGAGAAGACAGTTATCAAAGAATAAAAATCCTTTTCACCAGTGAAGGCAGTCTTATTAAAAAGACAAACTTTTATAATGTTCTTCCTTTTTGCTCAAAATGTGTCATGTATCTGGTATAACAATTAGCGAGGAACAGACAGGAAAGGAAAACTCTTCTGACTTCTGAAAATGAACAAACTTTCTAATCCTGCAAAAAGTATGTCATTATTTCTGATGCCCTGGTATATTCCTTGCCTAGGAAATGCAATTGTATATGTTTGACATTCATGAAAGTACTGAAAAATCAGCTAGAAAAATATGGATAGAAGTCTACCCTAACTTATTACTACATACAAGCATTTTAAATCTGAAAGTAAGTACTCATCCATAGTTCTAGCTATTCATGTACACTCGCATGGATATGGCACGATTTAATAAAATCAGAGAATTCATGACTCTTCTGACCATATGGTGAGACATAGATCCATACTTTTTAACCTTAAGTACTTTGCCATATATTCAAAGGGTAATGTAAGCAATCCTATCAGTTCACTTAATTAGAAATTATTCCATTCTTGAATGCAACGTTTCAGTAGCAAATTAAGTGAAATGACATAACGTTAATAAACAAACAAAATACATTAGCATTACCAGCAAATTGCGAAGATAACAAGGCAGAACAATGCCACATATACAGATTGCTGAGGAATTCAAACAAGATATAGTGACAATTATTTTGGTCAGATTAAATTTGTTCAGTCAAGCAAAACCGCTGTAATAATGTTTAATACAAGTCTTTTCATGCCTGTGGTGCACAATAATCTGACCGTGATGAAAAATTATATCTGCAATGTTAGCAGAGAACAATTCAACTCGTACATTTAACATGCCTTTAGTTTCTGTTTAATTACTGAACAGTTAAAAGTATAAAACTGCATTTCTCAAATTGTTATTCATTTTCTGATAAAAGGGCCTCTGCTTAAATTTGTTATAAATGTGTTTACATTTCATTGTGTCCTTCCATGTTATGTCTATATGTATATATTTACAGTTATAACTATATTTTATCTATATCTATGTCTATGTTTATACAGCTATTGAGTTATGAAGCTTTACCTAGGAATGCTATAATATACAGAAGAATTGTGAACATAGAGAATGCGGACAGGACAAGCTTAGTGTGTAACACCAAGGTTGCACTGACATGCAGCATAAAGCATTGATGTTTTCCAGCAAGAGTTTCCTCAGGTCAATTCTTAACTGGGGTACCTTCTGTGTTGAGTTTTTACAATCGACCAATGCCTTATCCAACATAAGCTTCAAAGCCTTGCACCCGATTCAATTTCCCCATGGCCTTATAAGTCATAAAGTGGGACGTATGAGGCAGTCATTTCGGTGGGAGACAACCAAGTATTACAAACTGAAAAATGTGAACAGTCAGATTTTAACTAGTAATGAAATGGGTCAGGGATAAACAGTGACACAACTATTTTTCATGTATTTCTTTCTAGTGTTCTTTGAACTAAAGTTCTTAGATCAGCAACTTAATTTTCAAGAACGTAAACTTACTTGAAAAGAGTCTGTCATAAAATGTAACTTTCATTTCATCTCTTTTTATTTATTTATTTTGGGGGGGGTTCATGTACTTCTTTACCAAATATAAGATATATATATATATATATATATATATATATATATATATATATATATATATATATATATATATATATATATATATATATATATATATATATATATATATATATATATATATATATATATAGATATGTATGCAGATATATATATGTATATTTATATATATATATATATATATATATATATATATATATATATATATATATATGGGTCTACTTTACAAAAGTGAAATGCCAGTATACCTACTTACAAAATGCCGAGACCAAAGCACCATATACTTACAAGGCTGAAAATCTAAATCACCAACTACCACAACAATGACAACATAAAATTCAGATGTACCACTCACATAATTCAATAACAAAAGTAACAACACACGGTATATAAATATTACCCTACCACTTTACATATCCACAATAGGTGCGTAACTGTCCCCTACACCTCTCTTACTAACTAATACCCACGTATTCATAAAAAATCTCACTGAATATTCATGTCAACATCTAAATCACCTGCATGAATATTCAGTGGAGATTTCTCAGGTAAATACTTACATTTATTTCATTTCTAATATTTACATTTTTGCAGGGAGGCTGTGCCCACCTGCCCCCCCCATAGGGAGGCTGTGCCCCCAACCCCCCTGTACATTAAATATAACAACTCTGAGATTGCACTACATTCCAAAAATGAGAATATTTCATGTTTTGCTCAGCACAGATCAGCACAAGTCGGCATTTTCATCATTCGATCTTGTGAAAGATGGGAAAGTGAAGTTTCAGTTATCTGAAACTTCAACATTCTCATCTTGGCATTTATCGAAAGTTTGCCTACTGGCATTTCACTCTTCTAAAGTAGACCTATATAAATATATATATATATATATGTATTTATATATATGGGTCTACTTCTGTTTGTCGAAAACACAGTTTATTGACAAACAGAAGGTCAAGCCCAATTACGCGAAAGTGCACTTGAACTAAAGTGCAGTTTCACGAAGGCTGATTCACCGAATTGGAAAAATAAAAAAATGAAGATTACAAACACTAACTCAGAGATCGCACTAGAGTGGGCAAAGGGATATACTTCCTTATCCCCACTGTAGTGTGATCTTGGAGTTAGTATATTTAAGTAGTGGGGGTGTGGGGGGCAGGGGCACATGGGGCTTGCACCCCTGCAAAACTGTGTTTGCAAGCTTTATTTTTTTTATTTTTCTGATTTGGTGAATTGGCTTTCGTGAAAGTGCACTTTCAATTGAAGTGCCCTTTCCCTGAAGTAGGGTCTTCCTTTTCTTTTTTGAGATAATGTAATTTCAATAAAGAAAACTAGACCTATATATATATATATATATATATATATATATATATATATATATATATATGTATATATATAAGTGATCCGGACACATGCTCGACTAGCATATGTCAGAATCACAAAACATCGAACAGACATACATGAAAGCGTTTAACATCAACAAGAGCTTCCGTGTATGTGTGCCTGTTTCGTAGATCGGACTACAGTGCGGGTAAGGGAAAATTCCCTTTTCCCCACTGTAGTGCGATCTCAGAGTGAGAATAATAAAGTAGGGGGGTGTGTGGGTGCAGGGGGGCAAAGCCCCCCTGTAGAAACGTAGATTTTTTTTTTTGAACTACACATACAGGGAAGCACTTTTCAGTGTTAAGCGCTTTTGTGTATGTGTGTTCGATGTTTTGTGATTCAGACATATGCTAGTCTAGCATGTTTCCTAGATCCATATGTATATATATATATATATATATATATATATATATATATATATATATACATATATATATATATATATATATATATTTATTTATTTGCAGTTGGTTTACCAGGATAGTCCATTGGGCCAAGATGAACCCGTTTTCAATGGAGTCCTGGGGAGAAAAGCTCCAGTAACAAGTTATAATAGGTTATATATTATAATTACAATATTTACAAGTGACATAACAAGTAATGTAGTTCCAGAAACCAGGTTGAATAGGTTTTTGGTTAAGATACAACATTTACAAGTGATACAATTTAGTGTATGAGAACAGTTCTAGTATCCGGTTACAAATAGGTTTTAGTTTGAATACAATTATTTCAACTGTTTAATATAGTATTCAGAGGATTATTAGTTTTTATGAAACTTTAAAACATGACACATAAAGGTACAGTTTAGAGAGGATGTATAGTTAGTATGAGCAGAGAAAGATTGTGGTAGGAGAGGTAGAATGGAAGTGGCCAGAGAGGCAGAGAATAAGTTTGCTGGTGTAGATTATGTTGGATAAGAACAGGAGCATTCCCACTGGGATAATAGGTGAGAACAGGAGCATTCCCACCTGGATAATACGTGAGAACAGGAGCATTCCCACTTGGATAATAGGTGAGAACAGGAGCATTCCCACTGGGAAAATAGGTAAGAGTGAGGAGATTTTTTGAATGTAGAGTGATTGGAGATGGTACGAATGAGTGGTGGAAGAGACTTCCAGAGACGAGCTAGACCATAGGATAGGAGATTTTTTCCAGCGGGACAACTTGGTTTGTATAATTCTATTTGATTTTGGTTGTTAGATCTTAGTGTTCTGTTAGGTAGGTGCATTTTAAAGGCAGAGGATAGGGATGGACACAGTAAGGGGTTGAAAATGAGTTTATGTGTAAGAGTTAGTTGAGTGTAGGTGAGATGATTGGATAGTTCTAGCCATTTTAGTTTGTGGAGGGAAGAGCAGTGGTGACTAGATGACTTGTGGCTAGTAGTGAATTTAGCTATTTCATTGTAGCATGTGGAAAGTTGAGTTTTAAGGGAAGATTGAAGGTTAGTTAAGAGTGCAGCTCCATAGAGAAGGGAGGGGATAAGAAATGAGGTAGCGAGAGTGATTTTAGTGGATGGTGTGAGATAGCGATTATGTCTGTAGAGCATGCCTAATTTTTTATGGGTTTTTTTGATATTTAGTTGTAGGTGGGAGTTGAATTTAAGCTTATTATCAATTTGTACCCCAAGTAATTTGGTCTCAGATACCAATTCCAAAGATGTGTTGTTATGACTAGTGATAGAAAAAGTGTTAGAATTGATAGAGTTGTTTTTGGAGGGAGTGAATATCATTAATTTGGTTTTGGAGGCATTTAATGCAAGGTGATTTTGATTCATCCATTGTTCTGTGATAGAGAATGCGTCTTTTATATATATATATATATATATATATATATATATATATATATATATATATGTGATTGTGTATGTGTGTGTGTGTTTGTGTCTGTGTGTGTGTATATAAATATATATATATATATATATATATATATATATATATATATATATATATATATGTGTATAATTTTTTTGGGGGGAGGCAGACATTTCACTATGCATTTCTGATATTTAACATAGCTATTATACTTAACGGCTTTCACATGCAATACTGATTTAGAAGGAATGCAAATAAAGATATGCCAAAGCTTTGAAAGAAAATAAGATTAAATTCAGTTAAACAATACAACAAGTTATGTTAAAATAATCCACTTTTGGAATGTCTTGAAAGCTCTGCTGACTTGTGAGGTTAATATTGCAAAATTCCTAGGTCACACAGGAATCTGCATTTCCCCAGACTTCTCACAAAATGCATCACCAAAGAAATAATTATTTCAGTTTCGTAAACAAAACTTTTAAAAACAAATGCAAAAACTAAAAAGTGAATAAGCATATTATTCTGCATACTAATTATCAAACATGATCTCTTGTTTCCCATGTGCATCCAAACTGTGGAGAATCATGACACTTCATAAACTTCTCAAGTTCTGTTTCGAAAAACTCAAATCCCGTGTTTGTTGTGGGTTAGTGCAGTGGACTAAAATCTGACTTGCTAATCATGTTTTTTTCTGTCAAGGATGCAGGATTTGAATCTTTCTACCTTCACCTACCTACTGTGTGACCTTGAGAAATTCACTTAAATAAACTGTGCTTCGGAGTAATTGGAATACGTTCCTTAATGGTCTCCTGGCATCTATGCCTATAAACTACCTATTTTAACAACTTAAAATAGTATGCAATATAAAGGATAAAATTATTGTTCAGTTACATTTTACATACAACACAAAACAATGTTTATATTTAATTATTTATTATCTTTTGCCGTCCAACTACGGATGCATATGCAACTGCATGTGTTCCTAACTAGTAAGAAAAGAAAAAGAAAAAAACGTAATAATTTTAGAAGACTCGATAATAGCTGGCTAGTTTCAAGTGAGGGTTAGCAAGGGATTTGTTTTCCTTCATGCACTGTGCATCTGATCCAGGGAATTAACACCTGCTAGTCAAGAAAAAATCCTTGCATAGATTATAGATATAGAGAGAGACAGGAAAGGGTTGATTTATGTTTGTTCATCAGGGTAGTGTTGTTTACTATGACAGAAATAGCAGACTATTTTTTATATATAGTTTTTAATGAAAGGTAATTTATTTACTTCACACCAAGTAGATGCATATGCATATGTTAAATGTGTTGTTATTTATTGTTATTTTCTGGTTTTCTTTGAATGGTGTATCTATTTGTAATTCATCCTTTGCAGGAAATATATTAGGTCAGTAATTTTGTCCTATTATTCATATAAGCAAATTATAATGCAGAGCACCAGGTACAAAATACTTTACACAAATGGGTGTAAAAAGAGAGCACAGACTTCAAAATAATGTTGAAAAATGAAATTAGCTTCCTGTGGTGCAAATGGATAAAGCCCTAACTATCAGCAAGTCAACCTGTGTTCAATCAGCTGGCACGGGAACTGGATTAAGTGCGACAGGCGGGTGTGAGTGAGTGGCATACAGCTTGTCCTTCCTAGTGGGGGAGACGTGGTCTGAGTCTCTTGTTCGGAGACACCTAGCGGGAGCTGTGGGTGGTGTAGCCAACAGAATTTGTGCCAAAGAGACATGCTGCTGCAGCTTAGCAGCATAGGTTAGGGTCAGTCATGCATGGAAACTTACATACTGTTCCCCACAAAAAGTGGCAGTGCTTGTGTCACTCAAAAGCTATCAAGGAGTGTTACTAACTCTTGATATCAGCGGTAGACTCTGATATCTGCCTGGTTGCTGACCCCATGTTCACTTTTGCCTCACAGTTGAACAAATGGGCCAGCAATGGCTCTTGCCCTCTTGTGAATGAATGGGCTATATGGATCATAGAAAACTGATAATCAGCAGGCAGAGGAGTTAAAACAGTGTTAAAAAGTTGCAGATATCATTATTGTTGTTACTAATGATTAGCATGTTTTGCCTTCAGATGCAAAGTAACGTATGTGTGTATTTCTCTGCCATTGATGTGCAAGATAGTTGTATGATAATTTATAAGGGCTGATTTCTCTCTACAGGTGAGGGTTGATCATTTGCCTCTGGAGGAGGAGTGTAAGTATCTTATGATCTTACTCACTTGTGATAGTAAAACAGAATAGGGGGCTACCAGGGGATGGGTGCAGCAGTAGTTCTAGACATACTGAATTGAACTATGATGATGAAGCAAGAACAGACTCATAAGACAGGTCTCAGTTTAGTGATCAGTATATGACTTTTATCATGACCTATTCTCAAATGTTTTGAATAATAAGATAAAGGATGAGGACACAGATACAAGAGCAACTGAAAACAGCAGAACTGTAGTAGAGAGAAGAGAGATTACCAATGGGATGGCAGGCTAAATAACTTGCTTCAATGGTTTGTCTAAGTCACCTACATGAGTTTTGTAGCATGTGCATCTCTTCTTGGGTCAGAGTATCCATCTGTGATGGCTGTGGCACCATGGTAGGATGTATTATTGATGTCTCCCATGGGATATATATATGAGGAATAATCCACTGGGTAGGGAATGAAAAAAAATAAGGCCAAACACACATCCAAGCTTGCCTGACAATGCCTAGAAAACTTACAGGAAAAGCTAGGCACTGTCAACGAGGATATCAAGGTTTGGTATTCCCTTCCTAACTTACTACTCTTGTTTCCCTCACTGCCTAAAGCTTTTAAGTAAATGGATTAATGGATGATGGATGGATGGATGGATGGATGGATGGATGGATGGATGGATGGATGGATGGATGGATGGACGGATGGATGGGTAGATGATGCTTCATTGGAGCCAGCTTGGAATTTATGCTTATGTTTTGGTCCTGGTGAGAGAAGGAGCAGAGTGCATTGTTTCCTTATTGTTTCTTGCTGGGCAGTGAATGTCTGTGCTTGACATTCCTGATTGGTCTGGTTGCTATTCAAGGTATCTGCCAAGAAAAGGCTACAACAAGCCTACAGACCCATGCATCATCTGGGACAAGACTGTGTATCACCAAACAGTCGGTGGCTTACTTCTCATCTTGGGAATGTTGCTGATGTTTTGCTTCTGGTGAGAAAAGAAGCAAAGGAGCATTGCATCCCAGCAGAGTGAAGCTATGGTGAGACCAGCACTAGTAGTAATCAGGCAATAGCCATTCACACCACTCCCCTATTTTGATCATTCTTGACAAGCTAATTCTTTCTTTTCATTAAGTACTGCTTGATTTGTTTCTAACTTCTTCAGAATATCTGCCTATATATTTAATCCGTAAATAATCAGGGTCTACTTATTATTTTCCCCTTAAGTGTTTAGCAGTGTCCTGTAGAGACACAGACAGCTTGAGTGACATTTTTTCCTGTAAAATCACAAGTGAAATTTCAGCAATACATAGTTGCACACAAGACAACAACTTTGCAGTGACAAGCATTGACCCCAAAGTTACAAAGTGGATACTCCAGACATTGTTTTATATTCTCACTACAACAATCTAATCAATAAAAAGGTATGTTGCCATGGATATGACATTTCCCACTTTCTCTGTTACCAGATTGATGGATATGGGCATCCTGAGGCAATGTAGAAATTACCTGATGTTTACTGACAACCAGTTAATTCTCAAACAAACTGATGTGGTATGTCAGAGATGTAGTTACACAATGCCACTGGAGGCAAAGCTACTCACATAAAAGTACTCCTAATTTATTATTATTATTATTTTACATTTGTTAACCGGGATTGTCTGACTGAGCTGAAGAGCCCTTTTTCAGCGAAGGCCTGGGGGGAAAAGCTCCAACATTTTAAACAATTTTCATTATAAATTAGCAAATTTCAATAATAAATTAGTTAATATAAATATATAAATATAATATAAATGTAAATTAGCTAAAGTCAATAAGGTTGTCAGTAGTAAACATGCCCGACCCATCACACACAGTTCAAGGCAGATACATAGACCCTCAGATGCTGAAACACTTAAATGTAAATTTTCTAAACCCCAAGACCTCCTCAACAAAGTACATATAACTAATACCCTCAACAGTCCCGAATGCATTCTTTCAAAACAACTCCCACATCAACACAGATCTCATGGAACCTGTACTTCTAAGGCCATTAGGCAAGCCACTACACAATCCAACATTCTGGCCATTGGAGGCTCCATTGCTAGACATACTGATGCCCCTCTCACCTGGCTGCATAAGGAGAAAGTCACAGTCAGTTGCTTATCAAGGGTCAGAATATGGTACATTGGACACACACTTAGGTCATTGGACCACAAGTACCAGTGTGACTCAGTCATAGTCTGTGTGGGTGTAAATGACCTGAGATGTACCTCCCTTAGACTATATGAAGAGAGACATAATGGAGCTCTTGGAATATGTGTCCCAAGCTGGTATGAGCCTAACATTGAGCAGCATTTTACCTTCTAAAAGGATGATGCCACAATACAGACAAAAGATGGCTGACTTTAATAATTAGCTTAATTTCTGGTGTCATTCTAAGGGAGTGCAATATTTATCAGCATGGAAGGGGATGGTCAACAGACCACGCTGCTTTGCTATGGATGGTCTGCACCTCTTCTCTATAGGCTTTCAGATATTAGCTAAAACATTGTCTTCCCCCATAGTGCTTTTTTTATGCAATGCCAAACTGAAAGAACTTGCAACGTAGCAAATCAAAACCAAGAACATCTAAAGGTATTACTGCTCAATGCTAGGAGTCTAAACAAGAAACTCTACTCCATAGGCACTCTCTTTACCCTAAAGAATGCTGACATCTGTGTGGTCACTGAGGCATGGTTTAAACCTGCAGGGAGCACACCAACAGTGCAAGGTTATATGCCTTCCACACATTTAGAGCTGCTACTACACAGACAGGGAATAAAGGTGGAAGTGTTTTAGTGTGCAGCTAAAATAAATATACCACCAGGCTGATCAAACAGGACAATGTTCAGAGATTTCCACATTCAAACCACCACAAGCAATATCCTGTACCACTTCCTTGCATGCTATAGGTCCCCCTCTATGACCCAGGAAACACATACCATGTATTTAAACATATTGGAGACGTTCGTTATCCATCACAATACCATATTCATGGGTGACTTTAATTACCCCACTATTAACTGGGAATCCTATACGACATCAAACGTACATGCACAGAGATTCCCGGATTTTGTAAACACAAACTCTTGGGACAAGAATGTCAATACACCAACCAGGGGTACAACCATTCTGGATCTGGTCCTCAGTAATATGGAAGATTGCTACACACACCCTAGTATAAGTCTTGTCTGGTAAGGTCAGACAACAAACTGGTCTCCCTGGCAAAATTTCAAGCCCCCATAAACCCTGTGAGCACTGCTGCCTATGCAGAACTGTTCTCATATACCCTATACAGCCATGTTAATAGGTGCATAGAGGCAGCTGTACCCACCAGGAAGAAGTACAGAACTAACTTAAAAAAGAAGTCATCCTGGTGGAATCACAAACTCAGTAGGCTGTATAACAGAAGGAAGACAATCATGGCAAAATTAGGAGGTGCAGAACCTAGCAGGATAAAAGCACTCATCAAACTAACCAAAACAACTCAGAGGACAAATAAAGTATACCAAAGCCAAATTTAAGGTAAATCTGGCCTCCCAGTGCAAGGACAACTACAAGGCATTCTTTATCTATGTCAGCAACCTCAAAGGCAGTACACAATTGTTTGCAGAGCTCATTGTAAATGCAGCCACCTATACTAAGGCAGAATATATAGCTAACCTAGTGACCAAAAAATTAAGTTCCAACTTTACCCCTTTTTCCCTCAACCTTCCCTCAGGAAATTCCATCAAATATAGCTCCCCCTACTATCACTTGGGAACAGATCCTTAATGCTCTCTCTAAGGCCAAAAACACTGCATCAGTGGCCCAGACAATACCCCTGAATGCCTTCTAAATAACATGAAACATGACCTATCAGGCCCTCTGGAATTGCTGTTTAACTGTAGCCTCCAAACATGCTTTGTGCCTCATGAATGGGGAAAGGCAACAGTCATCCCTTTGCACAAAGGTGGGCCATCTACAGACCCTGGAAATTATAGACCCATAAGTCTCACTAGTCTCATATGCAAAGCCATGGAAATAATTCTCATGAAAATGTTACATAATGACATAATACACCTTCAGACACTTTACCCAACACAATTTGGTTTCATCAAGGGTAGACCATGCCTACTCAATCTAGTGAACTTCTTTGAAAAGGTCACCAAAGCAATGTCTGAGGACAAAATGGTTCACATTGCCTACCTTGCCTTGCCAAGGCATTTGGCAAAATAGTCCACTCTGGTACTTTTGACAAACTCAGGAGGTTAGGTCCAAACCATTATGTCACTGGTGGATAGCCAAATCGCTCACAGACAGGACCCAGTAAGTTAAAATCGGGGAGTCCACCTGTACAAAGAGGCCAGTCAGAAGTGGAATCCCTCAGGGATCAGTCCTAGGAATGCTTCTTTTTGGCATTTACTTCTCTGAAGTGAAGGCCAATGTCAATGGCCTCTGGCTGACTAAAGTTGTAAATGCCTGCAGATTAGGAGCTGTCATTGAATCCCATACTGATACAGATGTTCTCCAGGAAGGGCTGGCACAGACAAACAACTGATCTCAGAGGCACAGACTAAAGCTAAATGCCAAGAAATGCATAATAGTATCCTTTGGGAAGTCCTCCGTCCCTGGTAACTATACTAATAACACACCACTAAGAGTTACACAGTAATCAAGGACTTGGGGGGATACACATAGACAGTAATCTAGCCTTTGACCATCACGTGTCTACAGTAGTGAGGAAATCATTCTATGTTATGGGTCTTATAAACAAAGGTGTAGTATCTAGGCCCAAGAAAGTCATTGTTCATAGTTCATGCTAAGCTAACTGCCCTTGCGAGCCATTTTAAGCCTAGCCAATTATCCCTTGTGAGACTCAAATTCTGCACCTTGTGTTTGTAAGGCAAACACCTTAACCATTAGGCCACCCTCCCAACCACTGTATTTGGCACTCATCAGACTTATCATTGACTACAGTACCCCTTTGGTATGTACCAAGCCAGGCATATGCAACACCTGGAACATCCACAAATGTTCCTCACTAAAATCATAAAGGGTGGTCAGAGTAAGGGACTCTGGAAATGATGTCCCAAAAAGGCTAACTAAGATGTTTTCTATGGACATCAGTAAAACAATATTCTAAATGTTAATGCTTTGTACATGAGTATTGGCCAAAATTGCTCAATGTGCACATATTGAACATACTGCATGATTTTGCACTAAAACACATGAAAAGATAATTTATAATAGTTGTCATGAATAAAGCTTCCATCGCACTTCATGCTTTGCATTCTCACAAAAGTGATGACAGAGTGTTTAAATAAAGTCATCCACTTCAAAAAGAAAGAGGCTAAACCTGGATTTCCTTATCTTCATTGTTCACAGAAGATGAGGCAAGATATACGCATTGTTCATCATACATTCTCAACATAAACTCACACTTTATTAAGAAGAGCAGTCTACAGTCTTGGGAATCCTAGGAACTGCAAGGCTATTTGCCTGGAGACCATGAATACCTTGGTAATAAACACCCTCAGGCTCTACTATCTTTTTCAAGAAAGGTGTGGCTTGTTAAGCCTGGGGGTATATTTTAGATTAGCCATCCATTTATCTAAGCTATGTCTAAAGACCAGCATGGAGTCACATTGTCTGACTTGCATGGGAAGTCTATTCCAGAGCAAGTGGAGGCAATGGTTAATGAAGCACTCTGTTCATTTAGTTTGTTTACTATCTGAAGTAAATCGAGATCTCTTGTTCTCATGTTGGCTACACTATTTGATATATCTAGAAAGAGGAGGTCATGGATAATATGATCCTTCACGGTACAGAATAAAAGCCACAGGTCTCCCCCTCAACAGCCTGTGCATCATAGAGAACAATGATAGTGATTCCATCCTTTCCTGACGGCAGACTTTTTTGAGGCACACGTTTTTTTTTTCAAGTGTCCAGCGAGATACATGACAAAGGATGCATCACATTCTGTGAAGGGTCTAACCAAGAAAAAGTATATGGGGACAATAACTTCCTAGAATTTAGATGAGATGCCCTTTGTGATTAATTCTGTGATAAATAAAGGATTTTCTGACTATAGCTGCCACATGGTGATCAAAGGAAAGGGAACCATTGATCCATGTGGTCACTACCCTGATCTTTTTCTGATAAGATAGCTAAAGTCAGATTTAGCCACAAACAAAATGTTTTTCTTTCTTGTAACATGTTTGCTCAAAGTAATTATTCTGTTTTCTACATGCAAGGTTATATATTTTTGTATATATAACTGATCACTCTGCTGCTTATGTCATCCTGTAAATGAAAAAGTTTATTCAACGTACAGTTACTATGGCAAGGTGAGCATTGGAAGTCATTAAAACACACACAGAGCAGTGAAACAGGCACTGGAGAGGTGTGGTGTTGCAAGTGAAGCATATTCTCGAGTGTGAATGATGAAATCACTTGCTCAGGGCAACTCTGCATATTTTCTGCATGCTTTTTTGGCCAGGATGCACTTAGGAAGTTGTTTGATAATTAACATATATATATATATATATATATATATATGTGTGTGTATATATATATATATATATATATATATATATATATATATATATATATATATATATATATATATATATATACCTTTTTATACTTTAATCTGTTTAGTGTCATTAATATGACTTGACATCCTACCCTTAGCCATCATCAGACTTTAGAGTTAGATAATTTATTGTGGAGATTGGAGTGGATCCAAGGTCAGTTGCCCCTGCCCAACTCTACTTCACTCCAGCCACGGATAAACCTGTCTTACTCACATCCAGTCATGGATTATTGTTAAAAATACATCTCCTTCTTTTATTTATTTATTTATTTTTTTTTGGGGGGGGGGGGAAATGCTATCAGCAGAAGTCTAGAACACTCACTCACTGAAGTGAAGTTGATGATGAATCACATGATTTTGCAAGCTCTTCAGCACAAGTTGCTGCCGACTTCCACATAAAAATGTGATCCCCTTTCTAACTGACAAATAGTGGTAAGCCTATGCTTTCTTGAGAAGGTCACTGTAACGTACCTGAGGTTTTCCTTGCTCTCACTCTTAGATGGGAGTATATTAGAATCAGGGACATCAAAGTTCCATACCAATAATTTATTTTCTCACACATTCATTTCTATTCCCTGTTGCAATTACAGTTCATCATTCTGTCTTTATTTACGCATTATTTTTATCTCTGATCCTTTTCTTAACTTAAAGGGCTTGACTTCCATCTATATTTGCTATTCCTCTCTAGATTCATAGGATCATAAGAGGTTATTAGGCTAATGGCCCAGGGCCCTTACAAGCCTAGCCAAGTTCAGCTCGTATCTCTAAGGGTGTTTGGTGAAAATCAGAAACTATAACCAGCACCTGTTGCCGCTGTCCAAGGTGGACACAAGTGGAACCCTTGGTGAACTCCTGGTTATCCATCCAATCATCCAAATTATCCTTAAGCAGGGCCAACAAGGGGCTTTGTTTAACATGAATAGGAAGCTTGTTCCAAAGGTGAGACAACCTCTGTGAGACAAATCTGTCTCTCCACCAAGTTCTGTTAATGTCACATACCAGGTTAAGGTCCTGTGAACGAGTGACCCATGTGCCATTTGACTTGTGAATGTGCAGCATTTCCATTAAAGCTGAGTCAGAGATGGCTCTATATGCAAGGCACAGTTTGCCTCTGAATAGTCTGCACAACACAGAGTAAAGTGAAAATGATTTCAGTCTCTCCGCATAAGACAGACCTTGAAGACTCTGAATTTTCTTTGTAAGGAACCTTTGAGGTCTCTCCAATTGATGCAGGTGCTTGGAAAGGAACATACCAAAGGGAGCATTGTACTCTATTATTGGCCTGATGACGGCCATTCAAAAACGCTGCACCCCCATATGTCTTTCCCATTCATGATTCTCTGTGCACCACATTTTTATTACAGACATAACATCATGATTATGTTCTACTTACATTAAAGCTACTAACTCAAGCCACTTTTAGCATATACTAACTTGTGCTGTCAGTCATTGTGTTTCACTGCTCTTTTAACTTTCCCATTTTGCTTCATTTGTGTAAATAACATCTTTGCTATTTCTTTCTTTGTAAGTGATTTTCACTTGTTCTTTTACCTCACTAAGCATCCAAACAAAAATAGTGTAAGATTTTAGACAAGTGGGTTGGACGCTCTAAATTGGCCTTAGTCATGAGTGCATGCATATGAGTGCCTTCTGTGGAAGGTTGGGCACCGGGCTGGCAACTTGACACTGTAAAACTCCACTGCCAATCATGAGCGGACAGGTACTCCATGATGGTGACCCCTAACCGGGATAAGCTGGAAGAAGAAGAAGTCAGGACTACAGTGTGGCAGGACTTTGATTCCTATGTACTGCATCCATTTGAGAAAATCCCCACTGTTCTTCTGCACTGATCTCTTAGTGTCTTTGTTAGCCAGCCAGAATTACTTCCTGGCCAGGTACAATTTTCCTGCCTCCCACTTCTTCCTGCTCTCCTTTCTTTTGGTAACATTATCGATTTCTGTATTTAGTCAGCACCATTCCTTATGTGCCTCATTTCTACTCCTGTCTCAAATGCACATGTTTTATACCAGCTTTACACATGCTGGTTTGAGATGATGCCATTCTTCTTCTGTGCCAACAATTTTCTCATCTTCTTGAGGTGCTAGAGCCATGACTATTTCTTGAAGCCATGTTCTTTCACTGCAGTCAATGTCATGGTCTTCAGTCTAGTCTGTGTTAATTTTATAACCTTCTCTGACTACTGCTTGCAACAGTTTGTGGTCACTAGTGGTTTATACTGGGCGCTAACCATTTCACTAGGATGATTTTACAGTCTTTGTTTCAACCCAAATCCCTCTTCCTTAATAGGGCAAGTCTAACAGTATGCAGTCTTGTAGCTGTCCGACTGATTGAACCATGCAATAGTCAAAATTAAACCATTTGCCAGACAGAAGTCCTGAATGTCCACTCCTTCATTGTTGTTCCATGCAATCTTCATAGCTTGTTTTGTCTGTCTTGATTTGAGCTTTCAGTTCACCTTTTATCAAGACCAGCTCATTTTGTCCCAGTTTATTGAGATATTTCAAAGGTTAGCTTCAGACAAATTTTCTGTTAAATGTATATTACTCAAGAGTACTATGGTAATTTTTTCTTTCATCTCATAAAGTTATTCATCTCAATCACCTGGTGTGTCAGACAAGGCTGGAAAGGCATGCTGCAAAATGGGACATGCATCATTGCTATCGGCTATAGAAATTAATTTATTCCCATGATGCCTCTCCCATATAGCAACTATCCTATTGTGTCTTGACTATTTAGGTCCTCTTGTTAAGGAAAAAGAGGCCTAAGTACCTTCCCCACTGTCCCTTGCTGATGTGGTATGTGGTGGGCTTCATGCCATGGATCTGGTTACCTGATCAGGCAGGCTGATGACCCCCTATCAGGTCGATCTTCATGTTTAGCCTTCTGTGTCCCACCACCAGGTGCTGCAACACAAAATCAGGTGGGTCAGTAGCTTGGCTGTACTGATTATCTCATGTTGTGAATAGTAGATTCACTAAAATGGCAGCTGATAGACCACATGGCCTATGGAGCAAAGTACTTCATCCTTTCCTCTGACTGTTGTTAACCCTTTTCTAGCTTCTTTCCTCAAACCTCATATGTGGCATTACTCTCCACATAACTATTTGTCCTTTCTTTGTATGCATGCTGTACCCCCCTTTTTCACCCCAACCTTATACATGAAAAAAGTCCTATATTTGTCTGTCTGCCACAACAAAATATCTTGTACCCTGTTTCCATACCAGGTTTTCATCTGCACACCTTACTCTTATCATTTTTTCCTCTTTACATAGTCAAAAGTGAGTACTAGCCTCACAAATATTAAAATTAACAAATCTTTCCACCCTAAACTTGTATTCTCCTATATTTCCCCATTATGTTACATTTTCTTGTATAACCCCATACTGTTATTGAAACCTTGTAAGTCTTCCATTCCTTTTGGCTGCTCCTGTTAGGGATCAACACAGTAGAACACAGGTTCTCAGAATGAGTGGTAGTAGAGTTTTACAGTGTTGAGTTGCCAGCCTGGCTGGCACCTGACCTTCTTTTGATGGCACACACACTCACGCTTAGGGCCAATGTAGAGTGTCCAATCCACCTGCAGCATGTCTTGGGAATGTGAGAGGAAACCCACACAAACACAGGGACATGCAGACTCTGCACAGAAGGCACCCTAGCTGAGAATAGAACCAGAGAACCTCTTGTTGTGGGATGATTTAGAGTGTCCAAGCCACCTGTAGCATGTCTAAGGAATGTGAGAAGAAACCCACACAAACACAAGGAGAACATGCAGACTCTGCAAAGGAGGCAGCCTAGCTGAGAATCGCACCAGAGAACCTCTTGCTGGGGGGTGACAACACTAACCACTACATCACTGTGCCGCCCATTGAAATTCTTTAGTTGAAAGTCTCAAATCTTTGATCATTGTGGTGTGAAGCTTCACAACATTAAACAAGCCAAATGCACTGTGACTATGTTACAGTATCCTGAATACTTTGGCAAACTTTGAATCTTACATTCATATTCTCAACTTCATACAATTTTATGCAATGTGAACTCGGTCCCAGGCATAACTCTGAACTGTCCAGATTTTTGCAGGAATGTCCAGCTCTTTGTCTTACATTTTTATCTGTTCCTGATTACATTTCTGGCTTTCTGGAAAGAAGTCACTAAGGAATGACGTCACTATATAATGATATGCACTTGGGTTTCAGACTCTGTATCCTACAGAAAATGCATACTAACACAAACCGTGTTATTCTAAGAACTTTCTAAGTTAATAAGAACAATATTTAAAATCTGTCCCTATTTTGGGTCTTTGTCACCCTATTATTTTAGGCTTTGTCCAGATTTCTTACACTAAGAGGTTGAAAGATATGGTCCCAGGTATGCAGTCAAGACACCTTTTCATATGATTTTGTTGCTCTGCCCCTTGCCCTGAGATTAACACCGTTTGGTTTACTTCATGCATAGAAACATTACTCACTAATGCATCTCAGCCAATTCATGGATAGCAACATTAC
Organism: Protopterus annectens; assembly: GCF_019279795.1. Lineage (NCBI taxonomy): Eukaryota > Metazoa > Chordata > Ceratodontiformes > Protopteridae > Protopterus > Protopterus annectens. Next base: position 1,191,579,432 of record NC_056726.1, read on the forward strand.
TCACTAATGCATCGTAGCTGATTCATGCATTGCAACATTACTCACTAATGCATCTCAGCCGATTCATGCATAGCAATATTACTCACTAATGCATCTCAACTGAGCAGAGCTGATTGCCCAGAAGGGTTATCTTCTAGTCATGAATTTATATTTCCTATTTTTCACACTGGAAAGTATAAATTATAATGAAAATGTTGTATTGTTTCGCAGCAAATGCCTATGAATTCTACCTGAATCTTTCTCTATACCTATTATATTACTTATAAATCAAGAGTTATAAAAATTGTGAATGAATTACATGTTCAGAGCACATGGAATGTATTGGATTCCTTGAACATAACTGATGGAGTCTGATAGGTTCAACCACCAAAATGAAGGTTAAATATCACTGAGCTAGCAACCCCAAAGAGAAAATCCAAAGCATTCCATTAGGCACAATAAAAAAGTTGTATTTTACACACCGCAGTCTTAAACTTGCCTCCCAGCACTAAACTTATAAATCTTTAGAAGCGAATTCCTTATTGAAGTTTATTTGTAAATAGTTATACCTCTGAAGCAGGTATATTAGACCTAGTACTTATTTTTTAGAGTCTATGCTTCAACATAAACAGTGTATGCAGCTTTTAGTGAGGCTTTTAAGTTTTTTAGCCTTGAATGCAAACACAAAAATGACTGATTGCAAAATCACTTTGAGGCAGATGTCAGTGCATTAAGCTAAGATCTCCGAAAAGGAAGCAAGTAACCTGAGAGTAAGCATTACCCCACAACTCAGCACCTTTTTTTCTAATTACAGATTAGAAAATGTAGCGATTGCAGGGTGAAACATCAATTAAATAATGAAGATGACTTGAAGTTATGTAAGAAAAGCTAAAGTAATAAAAATACTGATACTGTACAAGAGAATACAAAGTGTATTTGTTAATGGTCACTACAAGAATCATTGCTTCATTACTGTGAATAAAGTAAAGATACTGCAGTTTGGAAAAGTAACACTTAAACATCACCAAAAATGAAGAAAATGTCATGAGGACAACAAGATGTTTAAAAACATTTTATGCAGCATTGAACCATAGGCATTTATTTTGGTAAACTAAAGTGAGACATACACTTTGTATCTTACACTATATGTAATAAATATTATTTAATAAATAATTAATATATATGTAATAAATATTAGTAGGTGTAATCGTTAATTATAAAGAATTAAAAATCATCATTGGCTTAAACTGCAGTTTAAAAATAAAAATTAATCATGTGACAAATTGTATTTTGAAAAATACCTGGAATGGAAGACCACAGACTGACAGTAGTTTAAGAAAAATATATGGGGCATGAATCATTGATGAAGTATTTAATTCAGTAAGAAGGGCTAGGGCCTATATTCTGCTTTTACTGTACCTATTTTTTCTGCCTTGACGTCAACATAGTTTTAGATCTTCTGTTATGTTTATTTTAATTTTCCTTTGTTAATTTTCCTATGCTAGTGACCTCTTTTCAGGAGAGACCTGAGGTAGTATTTGTACCAATAAGGGAAACTTGGCCAGGGTATTTGGGATCTTTCCCTACTATTTGGAGATGATAGATGGTGCCAGAGGCCTGCTATGGCATCAAAGAACAGGCCTAAGAGAAGCAGCAGCATGGGGGAGGAGAGAAAAGCTAGGAGAGCTTGGAGGTGGAAAATGAGAATTTGGAGAACATTTTTTTCAGTATGGTGCATCAGAATGTAAACAAAGATTCCAGTGTGGTGGATGATACAAATGAGCATCATTTAACTCTCTCCATGGAAAAGGAAGTAAGGGAGTCTGTCGAAGTGGTGCAGATACCAGAATTGGGATCAGGAGGGTATGCGGATGATGTTGTGTTAAAATTATTGAGCAGGATGAGCCAAGTGACAGTGCTGCTGTTTCATGGGGCGAGATGGCAGATAGCTTTTTTCAGAAGTGCTGAAGGTGTAGACAAGGAACCAGGTGATGTGGCAGTAAAGAATGCAGCCATGAAAACGTGTGCAGCAGTGACAGAAAGTAAAAGAGGAATGCAGCAACAAATTGAGAAGGTGTCTGGTTTTGTGGCAGCAAATACTGCAGTAATTAAATCATTTTCAGCAGTGAAATTGGGTAAAAAAGGAGAGCAGAAAAAACTGTAAGTAAAAGCATTTTTAAAAAGAAGAGACCAACTGTGAGAAGAAGAGCAAAAATGCCATGGTAGGAGACAAATATTATGTATGGGCCAATCTAATAACTTTTATTGGTTTTATAGCTCAATACATTTAGTTTTTTATACATATTGACAGAGTGACTTTTTGTGACCCAGATTCAGCTGAGATTTATGTTGAGCTAGCAAATACTATATTTCACTGCAGTTTGTTAAGGAATACAAAGTCCCCATTCACCACCAATGTGGGTAGAGACAACTATACTCCACTAACTTATAGATACCAACTTCAGGTTTCACAACAGTGTAGACAATTCCAGTCTAAATATTTGCTGGGAATGGCTTTCAATGTTTTGCATTTGCTTTAAAGGGGTTTTGTGAAACACTGTTTGCTGAATTGATTGGCTGTAATGCACTGGAAACTGGTGTTGCTGACTGGGGAGTTAGGAGATGTAAAGAAAATAAGGAGGCCATTCCTGCTCACTTCTGTCATGAGAGAAAGATGAAAGGGTCAGTGTCCTGGTGGAGGACAGACAGTTTGATTTGGAGGGTGAATTGAAAATGACCTTATCACATAACTAGACACCTTTCCTTGCTAGTCTGGAGAACTTCACCTTTAATGTACATTCTAAACCTACAAGGTGATACACAAAATTCTTCAGCTAGCCAACAATATGGTGGTCTATCTGTCCCATTCCTGTCCTGCTCCCAATGGTAATACACACCTCCACTGAGACTATAGACTTCATCTGTTAGAATGACTACAAGCAAAAGCTTAAGTTAGGACATATACATTAAAAATGGAGACCCAAAGAGGATGGACTAATGAAGTGAAGCTGGAAAGCTGGAATCTGTGGCATTTGGAATGAAAAAAGAGGAAAAATCATGTGTTAGGCCTTTGAAACAGCTGACACTATGACTGTGATTCTTTTTAATTCTTCTGTATTGTCTATATACCATTAGTTAATCTAGGATGTCAAACCCATTCTTTATATATTTTTTATTTATTTTATGTATTTAACATTTATTTACTGGGAAAGTCCAACTTGGCACGAAGCAAATTTTCAGCGGATTCCTGGGAAGAAATGCTCCAGACACATCTTTGTAACTGCTTTCTTGTTGCTTGTTTCTTCTGCTTTCCTTTTGAAATTTTTTTTAGCAAGAGCTTTACAATGGATTAAATATGGTTGGGCACTGTTCATAGGTTCATAGGTAGGTACTAGGCTATCGGCCCAAGGGCCTAAGTAAGCCTAGCCAACAATGTTCCCTGATTTACACCAACCCAAGAAAGTTAATTTCCTGTGCCCCTGTCGAGTAGAGCCACATAAGTGATCCCCAGGGTGTATTTCCTATTTCCCATCCACTCATTAATATTTTTCTTGAAGAGTGTTAATGAGGAACTTTGCTTGACATAGATGGTAGCTTGTTCCAGATTATGGGACATCTCGGAGACAGGAATGTATCCCTCTAGCATGTCCTGTTTATTGTGTTGAAAAGGTTTAGGTCCCTAGAGTGTGAAGCTCTAAGGGATTGGGATTCCTTTAGGTGTAGCATGTCCAACAGCTCTGGGTTTAACATAGCTTTATATGTTAGGCAGAGATCACCTCAGAGTAGGCGATATGCTACGGAGTAAAGCTGGAGTTGTTTGAGACGGTCAGTGTAGGGCATCTGTTTGAGGCCAGTAGTCCTCTTTGTGAGGTATTTTGTGGCTTTTCCAGCTGCTGCAGATGTTTTGTGAGATACAGTCCAAAAGGGGAGTTGTACTCTATAATGGGTCTAATGAGTGTCGAGTAGACGGGAACAATGACCCCTTTTTTCCTGGATGAGAATCCTTTTGTAATGAGGTTTGCCACATAGAAGGATTTCCTGAATACTGTGGCAATGTGATTATCAAAGGAGAGACTACTGTCCATCTGGGTCCCAAGGTCTCTTATCACACATTTGGCATTAAGATGACTGCTGCCTATGTGGTAGTTCATGGGTACAGAGATTTTACCAAAGGGAATAACAATGCACTTTTTGGCATTGAGCTTGAGGCCATGGCTCTGACACCAGGCATCTGTCTCAGTGAGGCCCTTCTGTAGGATGTACACATCATTTGGGGACTCGACTATAGCTCCTAGTTTGCAGTCATCTGCGAACATCGTTAGCCAGAGGCCTTCTGTGTTAGCCTGTACTTCAGAGAAGTAGATACCAAACAGGAGAGGTCCGAGGACTGAACCCTGTGGTACTCCACTTGTTACTGGTTTGAAGTCAGATTTGGAGTCTGCAACCTTTACAGTGTGGGTTTTGTAGGTGAGCCAGTTGGCAACCCATCTTGTGACATAGGGATTTATACCTAGTTTATTGAGTTTAGCTATAATTCTAGAATGGAGGATGGTGTCGAAAGCCTTGGCAAGGTCAAGATAGGCTGTGTGAACCACCTTATCCTTGTCTATGGCTTTGGTGACTGCCTCAAAGAAGTCAACCAGGTTAGGTAGGCATGATCTGCCTTTCACAAACCCACACTCGATGGGGTCCAGAGTCTGGAGGTTATCAATGTCTTTGTTTATGAATTCCATCATGATACTTTCCATGGCCTTGCAGACTAGGCTCGTCAGGCTAATAGGGCAATAGTTCACAGGATCAGTGGTGGCTCCCCCTTTGTGGAGTGGGATGACTATTGCTGTGCACCATTCAATGGGCACAAAGCCTGACATGAAGCTATGATTGAACCTGGTGCTTAGGTGGGGAGCCAGTTCGTTCTGAAGTCCGTGTAAATTGCAGCCTGGGATGTTGTCCTGTCTCATGGATGCTATGTTTTTAGCTTTAGAGAGTGTTGCTTTTACCTGTGTAGTTGTGATTACAGGGACTCTGAATTCTTCCTGTATAGATATGGGTCCTTTATGGGGTGAGAGGGGGTAAAGTTAGCACTGAACCTATCTGCCAGGATGTTGGCACTATCAGTTGGTTCTGTAATTTTTGTGCCATTGTGCTGTAACTCAGAGCAGATCTGGGTGTTGCCATTGAGATTCCTGGCATAGCTATAGAATGCTTTCTGGTTGTCTTTAGAATCAGTGGCAATCTTGTTTTCATAGCTAGCGTTGGAGGATCTTATAAGGGATCTCAGCTTCTTACTGAGGCTGACCAGGGAGCTCCTCCACTCATGGGATTTTACTCTCTTTTGTAACAGTTTCTTCCTTCTGTTGTAGAGTTTGTTTATGGCAGGGGACCACCAAATTGGCTTCCTTTTTCTGGAGGATAACATCTTGGTTCTCTTTGGGATAGCATGATCCATGCACTCGTATAAGTGCTTATAGAGTGCATTTGTGTAGGATTCAGCAGTCAAAGCTGTATTGTCCATCTGCATGGGTATCATGAAGTTCACCACTTCTGTCTTAAGAACCATGAAGTTGGTTTTGGAGAAATTTTTTACCATGGTTTCCTTAATGGGGCTGGGGGCGGGATGTGGATATCTAGGGTGATTAGCTTATGGTCGGATCTGACCAATGAGGAGTTGAATTCAAGCATGAAACACTGGTCACTCATGTTGGTAATGACTAGGTCTAGGATATTGTTGCCCCTGGTGGGGGTGTGGATAAGTTGATTCAGGGCATTGGAATTCATGAATTCCAGAAAGCGCTGAGCAAAGGAGGTGGTACATGAGTAGTTTTCCCAGTTAATGGTGGGGTAGTTGAAATCGCCTAATATTAGGGTGTTTGGTTGAACCCTAGTATTTTCCAGTATATCAAGAAAAGAGGAGTGGGAATCCTGGGGCATGGTGGGGGATCTGTAGCAAGCTACAATTTGGATTGCAGTTTTGCCCAGAGTTAGATGCACTTGGATAACCTCGGATGCATTATGCTGAGCAACTAGCCTGGAGTTGTGGCTATCCTTAATGAATATGGACACAACTGCGCCTTTGGTGTTTTAGTCCAGGTTAGATGGCCGAAAAGTGTGGTATGAGTTATAGCCTGGTAATGCGGGGGTGCTCTCTGGAGCCTTGAACCAGGTCTAAGTCACTGCACAGATATCGATGTTCTCCATTTTAAGCAGTGCCTTGAGTGACTGCATTTTGAGATTTAGACTTCTAGCATTGAGTAGCATTACCCTCAGTTTTTGCTTGCCTGTTCCTGTTATGGTGATATCCGGAATCCCAGGGGTGACAGGTGCAGGCCATCTCTGGCAAAGCATCATGGTCTGTTGACCATGTCGTCCCAGGCAGACAGATACTGGATCCCCTTAGAATGACACCAGAGGCTTAGCCAATTGTTGAAGTCAATCATTTTGTCCTTCTACTGCGGTATCATTCTGGGTGATGACAGGATGCTAATCAAGGCTAGGATTCTACCTGCCTGGGCTGCAAGACTGGAGAGCTCTTCCATGTCTCTTTTCTTGTAGTCCGGTGAGGTACGTCTCAGGTCGTTCACACCAACATGGACAATCACAGAGTCATATTTGTACTTGTTGTGGAGTGACCTGAGTGCATGGATTATGTGGCAGATCCTGGCACCTGACAGGCAGCTGACAGTAACCTTCTCCTTGTTTAGCCTGGTGAGTGGACTTCAGTGTGCCTGACTATAGAGTCACCTATGACTAGTGAGTTGGTACGTTGTTTTGCCTTATGGGCTGTGGTTGAGTGGCACACTGAGTCTGTGGCTATGTGTCATTTGGGTTATGTTGGTGGTGGGAGGTTGCTTGCATTTCTGCTTTGGAGGTCTGTGTTGCTTGAGCAGATTATTATTGAGAGCCTTTGTGGATGTTTTTGTGTTTCAATGTGTGGATTTTGGTGATGTAGGTTTAGTGAGACTATGTGATGAGTTTGGTGTGGTGCAAGTGTTTACCTTCTCCTCTTGTCTGTCAAGTTCAGTCTTGGTTGGAGAGAGCTTTCCCTCCAGTTTGTCTAGATAAGTGCATCTCTCACAGGTTGTACTGTTGGGTGGTAGGAGGACAGGGTTGCCTATGTACATGAAGCAATTGCTACATTGACACAAGATGCCCATATTTATCAGATAGACAGGAGAGAACACTGGGAGCTGACCCTTGGACATGCCTGAATAAAAAAAAACTATTTTCTTCTAGACAAGTGAGAAAAGTGAGTACAAGAGTAGTTTTTCTCTAAGCAAGTGAGGAAAGTAAGTACAAAAACTGTTTTTCTCTAGGTAATGAGGAAGGTTGAGTGCTGTAGTAATTTGTAGTTTATTTAGTGCTTACAATAAGTTCTGACTAAGTGCTGAGCACGAATACGCAAAAGTGCTAAAACTAAGAATCTGTATCTGGATCTTGTTGTAGATAGGCTACCTAGTGCTTACCACTCCCACTAATAAGCTAGAAGGCTTCCCTCCAACACAGAAAGCTTGGGGGCACAGAAGCTTACAAACAGTCCTGGATACAGCAAATCTGTTTTTGGACTAAACTAATTACAGGGGAGATGGGAAAAAAGTGCAAACACAGGCTTTTAAGTCAGAAAGTTGAAAGAGATGGAAAAACTGCCCAAATGGCTAATAAACTACAATTTCTGGGCCAGAAACCACTCTTGTGGTAGATAGGCTACCTAGTGCTTACCACTCCCACTGATAAGCTAGAAGACTTCCCTCCAACACAGAAAAGCTTGGGGGCACAGAAGCTTACAAACAGTCCTGGATACAGTAAATCTGTATCTGGATTAGACTACTTACAGGAAAGCCAGAAAACAAACTTGGAATTTATATATATATATATATATATATATATATATATATATATATATATATATATATATGTATATATATATATAAATATATATATATATATATTAAGTAAGGAGTCATGGCGGAATAATTTTTACTTCTTTATTTAAACATGCATAAATTCTTAGTTAAAAAATAAAGAAAGCTGATGATTCTGCTAGCATTGATGTCCCAAGGGTTAGTGCATGTTTTGGGGAGGAAATCTTCATGAGGGTATGATCACAGCAGTAAAGGGAGTCTTATTAGTCTTAAAAGTAGAACAACAAGCCCTGTACTATAATGTGACTATTATATGATCAGCTCACACATGCGTGACTACAAAGCAACATATGTCTGGACTATACCACTCAACACCTAGCACCAATCCTCCACACTTCTTTTAAAGCAATCTTGGAGATGGTATACATATGTATCTCTCAATAAGAATACATTCCAAAGATATAAAATGCTTGATCGTTTATAAACAATCACAGTATTTGTATATTAGTGATCACTCATAATAGTATAAATAACAGAAGTCACAAAATTAAGCCTAAGAAAGAGTGCAACACTTTAATTGCCTAACAGCATTAACTTTGTTATTAGAAAGAATAAGAAGTGAAGCTAACACTCTGGTGTCATGTAGATAATACTTATTTTCAGACTTCCATTTACTAGAAGCCTTTTTAAAGTAAAACACACACAAACACACACATATATATATATATATATATATATATATATATATATTTATGTATATACAGAGCTTACAGTGGGAATAATAGGGACAGAAATAGTCTGATCAAATGAATGGAATGCTTTGTTTGTTAAGATTTGTTCACAGAGGTGATAAAGATTACAAAAAAAGTAAAAAAAAAAACATAAATGGAGACATGAGACTAATGCATGCAGATGAAGGCAGAAATTATCAAAACAATCGTTATAATAAAAAGAAAATGTATAACTAGCATAAATCTGAAACTCAAAGTGAGTGTGGGCAAAAGAAGGTGGTAGTAAAGGGTAATGAAAGATAAGAAAGTGTAAGGCTAAGAACTGGAACATTAATTTGTAATCTAGTAGAACTACAGTGTTATTCCTTGGTGAAGCTTTTGACTCCAAGCATAAAACACTGTTGGCCATAATTGGCTGCAAGCTGTTGACCGAGAAGGTTTTAAGGTGAATAGAGACTATGCTGAAGACTTGAATGAAAGCAAAGGAATTCAATGGAACCAAACAGCAGCTGAGCCAGCTATTAAAATAAGGTAAATCAGGAAATCTAGTAGTGAATGCAGAAGTCTGGTAAGTTACTAAAACAAAGTGGTCAAAGAAAGGGGAGATAAAATAGACAGACAAAGTTAAGAAAGAATAGTGGTTGGTTGACAAAGATGCCAAAAGAGAAGTTGCAATGGCAAAGAACAATGCACGAGTAAAATTCGACCAGCTTCTGGAATGGAACTCAGCAGATGAGTCTAAGAAACTCTATCAGGTTGCAAAGTAAAGACAGAAAGAGAAAACTAGATAGTCATCAGACACCATTCAAAATGGATGCCATCAGCAATTTGTTCAAAAGCCTACAGGGCATAAGTTGCAGACCGATGAAGCATGTCTAGTAGTTTCTGAATGAAGAAAACTCCACACAAAGTGTACTACCCCACTTTCAGCCTGCAATGAAAGAAATAGAAGAGTTCATCCTATAATAAGTAAGCTCCAACTGTTGGGTGAAATAGGGGACAAATGGCTCCTGAGGGTTCTCATTGTAAAACGAAGGACAGGCATACCCCAAATTATTGAAGATCAACTATTCTAGTGCCACTGTGCAAGAACAAAGGAGAAATTCATAACTTCCAGCAGTACAGAGGTAACAAACTTCTGTCACACTGCATGAAAGTGCTGTAGAGAGTGACTAATAAATGACTATGCAGAGTATTAGAGAGTTACATTGGAGATGACCAATTTGGATAGGAATCAGGGTGTAGTACAACTGACAAAGTATTTGCAGCAAGACAGGAAGTGAAGAATAAAATGGAGATGAAGAAAAGGTCCCACTGGGTATTCCATGACTTGGAGAAAGCATAGGTCAAGGTCCCAATAAAGCTGATTTTGGTAGTGCTGCAATTGGTTGAAGTACTAAAATCATTAACAGAATTAGTGCAGGAGTTTCCATAAGGACCCAATGGCACAAGTATGCACAGTGTTTGCACTGGCAGAGGGGGTCCTATTGAGAGTGGGAATGCAGCAGGGTTCAGCTCAGAACCTACTATCGTTCATAGTGGAGATGGACTATATTAGTAAAAAGGTCAGAGAGGAAAGGTCAACAAAGCTGCTGTATGCCGATGATGTGGCACTATAAGCAGACTCTGAACAGACACTTCAGCAAATAATAGAGGACTAGAATACAAAGCTAAAAGAACCTGGAATAAAACTGGGAACAAGCAAGACATCTTGTCATGGCAGCACATTGGGGAAATAGGAAGAAGACAGAAATTGAGATAGAAAGAAAATATTGGAACAGGTTAACATCTTCAGCCATCTGTGAGGGATGGTTGAGGAGAAGGGAAGACAGAATGAGGAGGTCAAAGCTAGAATTAAAGGTGCTGTAGCCAACTAGCACAGAGGGTCAGGGATAGCACATGCTGAAAAATGCCAAAAAAGCTGAAAAGTAAGATGTACAAAACAACCAGTGCTCTGGGAGACACAGAAACCTGGACTGTGAAGGCAGAGTATTTGAAGAAGCTTGAGGTCTTGGAAATGAAATGCTTGAGATGGTTGGTAGGATGCACACTATGGGACAGATGAATAAATGAGGACATCAGAGCACAAGCCAAGGTAGTGAAGGTCAAGGAGAACAGATTGCAGTTGTTGACACACATGTAGAAAGGAACAAGATTAGTGGTGAAAATCATTTGTCAGAAAGAGTAAGAAAGCAAAAGGAAGTGTGGCTGTCTAGCCAAGAGATGGTTGGATTGTTTGAGATAAGACCCGAGACAGTTAGTCATGACAGTTTAAGAGGGTAATAGAGTAACACTAAATTAAGAGAAGTAGCAATGGTCGATGCAACACCTTGATCCCCTTAGAACTGTGAAAAAATGGGTCGATAATGGTGAAGAAATATAGTATCAGACTATAGTGTATTTAGAGAATCAGTAGAAAAACAATCGAGCCAAAACTAAAAATGAAGATACTAAATTGGACAGCCAGTCTTATACAGGAGTCAAGTTTTGGGCAAAGTTAAAACACCTGGAAAGATCATAAAAGGATGACAGTTTACCGATTTTCAAGAAGATTAAAATACATTTGAATGGGCAAAAATATTTTTGTAGCTGATGATGATGAGAAAAATAACTTTTTGAGTCAAAACTGAGAAAAACATTTAAATACATTTCATTTTTTTTTCTTTGCAAGTTCTTTTTGTAAAGTGTAGACAGAGACTTGTGAAAATACCCAAAACATCACTAATTACAAAACCATGCACACATAATGACCATCAGTAAAACACCTGGACATAGTTTGCATTATTCAAGCATGTATTGTGGATTAGCCTAACAAAATCACTTCTCACTTATATAACTAGAACTTGTATTTCTGAAGTCTGATTTCTGCTGCCTGCAGTCATGGATTCTAGCCATCTAAAGCTAAACCAGTAAACATTTTCTTGTGCTGTTACAGTTACATCATGCATTGCAAGACCTTCATAAGATTTTGTGTGATGAATTATTTCCTCCTGAACTGAACTTTCAATAATTCATCCCTGAAAATGAATTTAAATAATCCAAAATGGAAAGCAAAGATCCAACCTCAAGGTAAATTTGAAGGAGTATAGAAAAAGTTGTAAGTATTAATTTGCTGTATGGTTACGGTTGAGAAAATTGATCTTTAATGATATAGTGAGAATTGTCCTTTTTATGTTTTTATTTTTTTTCATTTTTAAAGTGTAACTTATACTGTGAAGTGTGTTTTTCTAAATAGGCATCACTGGACAGCTACGTCACTTGAGTATCAGTGACTTACCTTAGATAGAAATTAGACTCTAATATTTATCGCATTTATGTACTTCATCTCAGATTTCATCTCCTCCTTGTAGATATCATTCTTCCACTAAGTCACAAAGGACTGGAAATCATGTTCAGAACAAGTTGTTAATCCCATTTATTTCTGATGTTCCTTCCATCATTGTATTATGCATTAGACATGTTGGCAGCTATATACTTTTATGTCACAACAAATTTATATTTTTTTCTTTTCTGGTGTTGATTTAAGAATCTTAACTTTTACTAAGAAATCTTTTTTTATCTTTTCTTTAATATTAAGTATGATATTTCTTTTAATGTTTCTCTTCTTTACTGGCCTTTTCTACTGGTTATTTTCTTACAAGAATTTTAATTGAAATGGATTTGTCTTAGTTTGCACTTTCCAGTCAACAAAGACAAATAAGTAAATAAATAAATCAGACTTAAAACTGCATAACGTAGACTGAAAAGCATAGAAATTTCCTTTGGACTCTGATCACAGAGGATTTTTTTGTTTTAACCTTGAATTGAAAGTTGAAATTTTCAGTTTGAAATCTCAAAGCTTTTAGTTTCCCTTTAGGAAAAGAGTGAAGCACAAAATATGCAAACTACTTTTACTTCCAAGTGGAATAGAAAAAGTATGCAACTTGTTTTGGAATGCGTTTCAGCAGTAACATCGATGTTAAACCTCAAGGGACTAGGACTATTCCATTAGGGAAGTACACTTTCTCATTTTAGTACAGCATTCATTTTATTCATTAACTTAGTTTTGCACTGAAATATTAACTCCTGTGTCATAGTACAGTCAGAATAAAAATAACCCATACTCTGATCTATAAACTATATATTATGCTTAAACAGTAAAACAAAATACAAGACGATATATATTGTTTATTCTAATTCCACTGCCTTTCCCAGAAGCCAGACTGTAATCATATAAATCCAAGAGATATTTCATTAGTCGGTCTATGCTCAAGGCTTATTGCATTGAAAATGTCAGGAAAGGTGCAAAACATTCATTAAGAACTGCTCCTTGTGGAAGTAATCATTTTTCTTTAGATTCAAATGTACTGTGAATATGGCATATAGTAGGAAAAGCTTATAACAAGCTGAATATAAATTATAAAGATAGCCATTAGCAATAGATTTCAAATAAGCTATGCATGTTCTGGTAAAATAATATACATGCTGCCTCAGAGCTAAAAAGTTAGCAGCAATTTTAGTTAAAGAACTGTAAAATAATAGTAAAGAAATAAAGTAAGGAAAGAATGAAAAAAAAAAAGTATGGACGTTGTGTTTGAAGTTGTTGAATTGCACAACTATGCCTCTTTAAAAACAAAAAAGAAAGTAAAGCTGCACACATCTGTTCTTTCTGACAAAAAAACCCCGCAAAAAAAATGGAGTTGTAAGTTTAGGAGGCATATCACCTACTCTGAGGTGATCTCTGCCTAACATATAAAGGTATGTTAAACCCAGAGCTGTTGGACATGCTACACCTAAAGAAATCCCAATCCCTCCGAGCTACACATTCTAGGGACCTAAACCTTGTCACCACAATAAACAGGGCATGCTGGAGGGATAGATTCCTATCCCAGAGACTTCCCATACTCTGGAACAGGCTACCCATCTATGTCAAGCAAAGTTCTTCATTAGCACTCTTCAAAAAAATCTTGATGAGTGGATGGGAAATAGGAAATACACCCCGGGGATCACTTCTGTGTCTCTGCTTGACAGTGGCACAGGAAAATAACTTTCTTGGGTGACGTAAGCCAGGGAACCTTGTTGGCTAGGCTTACATAGGCCCTTGGGCCGATAGCCTAGTACCTACCTATGAACCTATGAATCAGTTGTAGGGCAAGCGATAGTAAGTTGATCCTATAATCTCCACTGCTAATTTCATTTTTATGCTTTCGTATAGAAATATTTACAACAACAACTACACGTTATATTTAGACAATATGTCGCAAGGTAGCAGTATGAAACCAGTGATGCAATCCATATTTACAAATACAGGAATACATAACTACACACACACACATACACACACACACACACACACACACACACACACACACACACACACACACACACACACACACACACACACACACACACACAAAAGATTAGACATCCCTGCATATATCACACAGACATACAAACACACACATCTAAAATTTGATCTACTGTTATTGTTGTCACTGAATGCTCTTTTCAAGAATGAAACTCTTGACTTTCTCAAGGAATTCAGCCATCATCTTAGTAGTGCAGGAATTCAGCCACCATCTTATTAGTGCACTCTCTATGTCCAACTAACTGAGCCCCCCTCCTTCTACCTCCCTCTTTATTAAAAAAATAATACTCACAAAGACCTTGACCATCCTACTAAAAACATTCCACTGGATGCTCCCCTGGTACAGACAACCTTCTCCCTTGGTTTATATGAATCTGCAAAGACTCCTTTACCATATATCTTCTCCATATTTATAACCTCTGCATAACTCAAAATACAAAGCCAGACATATGGAAAACTGCTGTTGTTAAATCCCTTCCAAACAGATTCATCCAGAAAACACATCCCACTTCTGCCCTAGGGCTATCCTCCCCATCACCATCATCATCAACCCCCATTTTCTCATTTTATACATAGGTTTGGGGTGTTGAGTTTACTGTTGCCATTTCACTTTCATGACACACTCCTGCCTTCTTTGACACTCATGCTTGACTGTCACAGATCTTCTCTCACGCAATCCATCCACTTATGTAATGGATGCCCTCATTTCCTCTTGCCTTCTTCCTGTCTCTCAAATCTTCTTTGGCAGATTGTCTGTTGATTTTCTGCACATGTGCCCAAACCACCATAATATGTTGTCTTTGATCTTTTCTGCAATTGGAACTACTTTGTCTTCTGCTCTTATGACCTAATTTCTTCAGTAGCCCCACACTGTGCATCCTACCCCCTTTCTCAGGCACTTTATTTCCATCACCTGTAGTTTCCTCAATTGTTCTACTTTTATTGCTCAGGTTTCTGTACCATACAGTAGTACTGGTTACAGCACTGTTTTGTACACCTTACTTTTCAGCTTCTTTGGCATTCTTATATCATATACAACCCTTGACACTCTCATCCAGTTGGCTGTAGCACCTCTGATTCTAGCTTTGACTTCTTCATTCAGACGTCCCTTCTTTTCAACCACCCTTCCCAGATAGATACTTCTTCCCTTCTTTCTCACTTCTCAGCTTATTCTGATTTGTCCCATTTGCTGCCTTCGGTTTTGCATCCCATCCCATATCCTTTGTTGAAGTTCTTGCCCAGAGTCTGCCTGTAATGCCAAATCATCTGCATACAGCCTCCTCACTAATGTAGTCCATCACCATTATGAACAGCAGCGGGCTGAGAGCTGAATCTTGATGAACATCCATGCCCACTTGCAACCCCTCTCTGAGACCAAACCCTGTTCTTACTTGAGTCATTGGGTCCTTGTACACAGTTTACCACCCCCCTCCACTTGGGAAAATACTTGAAAAATGAATCTGCAATCAACTGTTCACTTACATCCAACAGTATCTCCTCCTCACTCTTAAACAGCATGGATTCTGGGCTGGCTGGATCAGAATGACATCACTATGGTTACTTTCAGATCAGATCCTTATCAACATGGATAAAAGAAACTTTACAGGAGACTATTCACTGACTTTACAAAATATTTTGGTATTATTGACCACCTCCAGCTGCATAACTCCCTTCAAGAATTCGGTGTTAACCTCAACACTGTCACCTGGTTCCAAGATGTCTTAACAAATAAATATTTCATAGTCAAAATAGGCTAATCCCCTTCATCTGCAGCACCCCTTACCAAAGTAGTGCCCAAGGAATGCAAACTTATCCAATTGTTTTCAGTCTTTATTAATAACCTATTGTCTGGCCTCCCTAATCTTCCCAAAAACTCCAGAATAAAACCACCCTGTAGAACTTCCATAATCTCTCCCAAAATAACTCCCTCACTTCTGACCCCCAGAAGCAAACTGTACTGTACCAGCTGCTCCTTCTCAATTCTTGCACCCAAACTCTGGCAGGCCCTCCCTCCTCATCTAAAAGATGCCTACTCTTTCTCACTTTCACAGCACAATTCTAAAGACACCACCATCAAAACTCTGACTGCAAGTGAAGTGCTTTTCACTGGACACATCCCCTAACTCCCTCATTACTTTTACTTCAAACCTATGTTGTTGTCTGCTGCTTCCCTCTCATATTTACTATTAAAATGAATCCACATTTGTTTTTCTGCTCTGTTAATAATATTTGCATTTTGTTTCAGTTGTCTATGGGATTCTCTACTTTTGCTAATTACTCATTTGTGAATTGGCTCTGTTCTATTTATTTATTTATTTATTGTGTGTTTTTCTTTACCCAGGTTGTGCCTGCAAATGGTCTGTTATGATCATGTTCATAGGTTCATAGGTAGGTACTAGGCTATCGGCCCAAGGACCTATTTAAGCCTAGCCAACAAGGTTCCCTGGCTTACGCCACCCAAGAAAGGTATTTTCCTGTGCAACTGTCCAGCAGAGATACAGAAGTGATCCCCGGGGTGTATTTCCTATTTCCCATCCACTCATCAAGATTTTTCTTGAAGAGTGCTAATGAAGAACTTTGCTTGACATAGATGAGTAGCCTGTTCCAGAGTATGGGAAGTCTCTGGGATAGGAATCTATCCCTCCAGCATGTCCTGTTTATTGTGGTGACAAGGTTTAGGTCCCTAGAGCATGTGGCTCAGAGGGATTGGGATTTCTTTAGGTGTAGCATGTCCAACAGCTCTGGGTTTGACACAGCTTTATATGTTAGGCAGAGATCACCTCGGAGTAGGCGATATGCTTCGGAGTAAAGCTGGAGTTTTTTGAGATGGTCAGTGTAGGGCATTTGTTTGAGTCCAGTAATCCTCTTTGTGAGGTACTTCTGTGGCCTTTCCAGCTGCTGCAGATGTCTTGTGAGGTACATTCCAAAAGGGGTGTTGTACTCTATAATGGGTCTAATGAGTGTTGAGTAGAGGGGAACGATGACCTCTTTTTTCCTGGATGAGAACCCTTTTATGATGGGGTGTGCCATGTAAAAGGACTTCCTGACTACTGTGGCGATGTGACTATCAAAGGAGAGACTACTGTCCACCTGGGTCCCGAGGTCTATTATCATGCATTTGGTGTTAAGTAGATTGCTGCCTATGTGGTAGTTCATGGGTACAGAGTTTTTACCAAAGGGGATGACACTGCACTTTTTGGCATTGAGCTTGAGGCCATGGCTCTGACACCAGGCATCTGTCTCAGAGAGGTCCTTCTGTAGGATGTTCACATCATTTGGGGATTTGACTATGGCTCCTAATTTGCAGTCATCTGCGAACTTCATTAGCCAGAGGCCTTCTATATTAGCCTGTACTTCAGAGAAGTAGATACCAAACAGGAGCGGTCCCATGACGGAACCCTGTGGTACTCCACTTGTCACTGGTTTGAGGTCAGATTTGGAGTCTGCAACTTTTACAGTGTGGGTTCTGTCAGTGAGCCAGTTGGCAACCTATCTTGTGACATAGGGATGTATGCCTAGTTTATTGAGTTTAGCTATAATTCCAGAATGGGGGATGGTGTTGAAAGCCTTGGCGAGGTCAAGATAGGCTGTGTGAACCACCTTACCCTCATCTACGGCTTTGGTGACTGCCTCAAAGAAGTCGATCTGGTTCAGGAGGCATGATCTGCCTTTCACAAACCCAAACTGGGTGGGATCCAGAGTTTGGAGGTCACCAATGTCCTTGTTTATGAGTTCCATGATGAGACGTTCCATGGCTTTGCAGACCAGGCTCGTCAGGCTAATAGGTCTATAGTTCCTGGGATCAGTGGTGGCTCCCCCTTTGTGGAGTGGGATAACTGTTGCTGTGTGCCATTCAGTGGGCATAAAGCCTGATGCGAGGCTATTATTGAACATGGTGCTTAAGTGAGGAGCCAGTTCATTCTGAAGTTCGTGTAAAACACAGCCTGGGATGTTGTCCAGTCCCATGGATGCTGTGTTTTTGGCTTTAGAGAGTGCAGCTTTCACCTGTGTAGTTGTGATTACAGGGACTCTGCATTCTTCCTGTATAGATATGGGCCCTTTAGGGGGTGAGAGGGGGGTAAAGTTAGCACTGAACCTATCTGCCAGGATGTTGGCAATATCAGTTGGCTCTGTAATTTTCATGCCTTTGTGCTGTAACTCAGAGCAGATCTGGGTGTTGCCATTGAGATTCTTGACATAATTATAGAATGCTTTGTGGTTGTCCTTGGAATTAGTGGTGATTTTATTTTCGTAGCTAGCTTTGGAGGATCATATAAGGGATCTCAGCTTCTTACTGAGGCTGACCAGGGAGCTCCTCAACTCATGGGATTTTACTCTCTTTTGCAACAGTTTCCTCCTTCTGTTGTACAGTTTGTTTATGGCAGGGGACCACCAGATTGGCTTCCTTTTTTTGGAGGATAGCATCTTGGTTCTGTTTGGGATAGCACGATCCATGCACTCATGTAAGTGCTTATAGAGTGCATTTGTGTAGGATTCAGCAGTTGTAACTGTATTGTCCATCTGCATGGGTGTCATGAAGTTCACTATTTCTGTCTTAAGAAGCATGAAGTTGGATTTGGAGACATTTTTTACTCTGGTTTCCTTAATGGGGGGTGAGGGTGGGATGTGGATATCAAGGGTGATTGGCTTATGGTCAGATCGGACCAACGAGGAGTTGACTTCAGGTGTCGAACACTGGTCAATCATGTTGGTAATGACTAGGTCTAGGATATTGTTGCCCCTGGTGGGGGTGTGGATAAGTTGATCTAGGGCATTGGAGTTTATGAATTCCAGAAAGCGTTGCGCTAAGGAGTTGGTACATGAGTAGTTTTCCCAGTTAATGGTGGGGTAGTTGAAGTTGCCCATTATTACAGTGTTTGGTTGAACCCTAATATTTTCCAGTACATCAAGAAAAGAGGAGTGGGAATCCTGGGGCATGGTGGGGGATCTGTAGCAAGCTACAATTTGGATTGCAGTTTTGCCAAGAGTTAGTTGCACTTGGATAACCTTGGATGCATTATGCTGAGCAACTAGCCTGGAGGTGTGGATATCCTTAATGAATATGGACACACCCCCGCCTTTGGTGTTTCGATCCAGGTTACATGGCCGAAAAGTGTGGTATGAGTTATAGCCTGGTAGTGCAGGGGTGCTCTCTGGAGCCTTGAACCAGGTCTCAGTCACTGCACAGATATCGATGTTCTGCATTTTAAGGAGTGCCTCGAGTGAGTGCATTTTGAAATTTAGACTTCTAGCATTGAGTAGCATTACCCTCAGTTTTTGCTTGCTTGTTCCTGTTATGGTGGTGAATTTGTTACTTGAACCCTGCCTAAAAATGGCACTATAGGGGCAGCAAGAGCCTTAGCCAGTATCCGGAATCCCAGGGGCAACAGGTGCAAGCCATCTGTGGCAAAGCATCGTGGTCTGTTGACCATGTCATCCCAAGCAGACAGATACTGGATCCCCTTAGAATGACACCAGAAGCTTAGCCAATTGTTGAAGTCAATCATTTTCTCCTTGTACTGCCGTATCATTCCGGGTGATGGCAGAATACTACTCAGGGCTAGGGTCATACCTGCCTGGGCTACAAGATCGGAGAGCTCTTCCATGTCTCTTTTCATGTAGTCCAGGGAGGTACGTCTCAGGTCATTTACACCAACATGGACAATGACAGAGTCATATTTATACTTGTTGTGGAGTGACCTGAGTGCATGGGTTATGTGGCGGATCCTGGCACCTGACAGGCAGCTGACAGTAACCTTCTCCTTGTTTAGCCTGGTGAGTGGGACATCAGTGTGCCTGAAAATAGAGTCACCTATGACTAGTGTGTTGGGTATGTTGTTTTGACTTATAGGCTGTGTTTGAATGGCACACTGAGTCTGTGGGCTATGTGTCATTTGGGTTGTGTTGGGGGATGGAGGTTTCTTGTGTTTCTGCTTTGGAGGTCTCTGTTGCTTAGGCAGATTATTATTAAGAGCCTCCGCAAATGTTTTTGAGTTTCTATGTGTGGATTTTGGTGGTGTAGACATAGTGAGACTATGTGATGAGTGTGTTGTGGTGCAAATGTTTATCTTCTCCTCATGACTGTCAGGTTCAGTCTTGGTTGGAGAGAGCTTCACCTCCAGTTTGGCTAGATAAGTGCATCTCTCACAGGTTGTGGTGTTGGGTGGTGGGAGGAGAGGGTTGTCTGTACTACCCTGGCAAACAAAACAATTAATCAATAAATAAATAAATGGAAACTAAGTGAAATGGCATTTAAAAAAATAAGGAGCACTATTCAATGTGAGATGAAAAGCTACCCCTACTAAGTAGGGAGAGAAGTTTTACTCCTTTTGATTAATTGTAAGCAACACTAAGGTCACTACAGCTTGGGGAAAATGCAACTCCTCCATACCTGTCCAACTGTCCAGATTTTTGTCTCATATTTTTGGTCTGTTCCTCATAGAAGCTGTGGGTTTCTGTGGCAAATCAGTAAGGACTGAATTCACTAAATAATGGCAGGCATTTGAGTTCAGAAAATGCTTGGTAACACAAAATGTTTTATTTCAGCAACTTTCTAAGTTGATAAGAACAATATTTAAAATTTGTCCCAATTTTGGGGGCTTTGTCCCCTGCATTATTTTTGGCTTTGTCCAGGTATTTTGTGCCAAGGGGATGAGAGCTATGAACTCCTCTTATCTGGCAATGTTACTTTATAAACTAAATATAGTTTTAGTCACTAATCTTTAAGGAAATGGTAGGCTGTGAAAAAGTGTTAGTGTAAATTACAAGTGTAAATTACAAGTGTTAGACCCATTGTCTGAAACATTGTCTGAAGCATTATTTTTGGCTTTGTCCAGGTATTTTGTGCCAAGGGGATGAGAGCTATGAACTCCTCTTATCTGGCAATGTTACTTTATAAACTAAATATAGTTTTAGTCACTAATCTTTAAGGAAATGGTAGGCTGTGAAAAAGTGTTAGTGTAAATTACAAGTGTAAATTACAAGTGTTAGACCCATTGTCTGAAACGTAAATGGAACAACAACAATGAAAAAACAACACAATGAGATTCATCCATCCTGTGCGGCATTATGCACTCCAACACCCTTGTAATATAAACACACTCACAACACACAAACATCATTGGCCAACACTCTTTCCAATAGCAATTTGTGTGAATGTGTGTGCTCTGCTAGGGAAATATATTGAATGCACTCTTTGCTAAGAGCATTGTATGTCATTAGCAGTAGGTTTAAATGTTTATTTTTACAGCAAGAGGGTTGCAGTTAGAGTTTACATGATTGTGCATTAGTTTTATGGTAAAGCTTAAATAATTGGATAGAATTAATGGTGTGTGTGTGTGTGTTTATGTGTCTGTGTGTGTGTTTGCATTTTAGATTTAGGGTAAGGTTTAGGTTAGGGGATAGATGTAGGGTTGTACTTGTTTTACGAATACTGTTAGGGAAAGGGGTTTTTGTCAGTTAAGGTGTAGGGTTAGGATTTGGGTTATGGGCACTGTTAGGGTTATCATAAATGAATAAGGTGTGGTAGAGGTGAAGTTTCTTTGGTAACCTTACTCATGTATGCAAACCTTCAAACCTTAATCCTATTCCTTCCCCTGACACTAATCCTAACCTATTAAAACCCATTTCCATTTCCATGACTATCTATCTGTCTGTCTATCTATATGTGTGTGTGTGTGTGTGTGTGTGTGTGTGTGTGTGTGTGTGTGTGTGTGTGTGTGTGTGTGTGTGAGTGTATATATATATATATATATATATATATATATATATATATATATATATATATATATGGATTCCATACACTGGATTGAAGGTTCACTACTTCAAAATAGTGTATGGAATGCACACTGCAGCGAAAGTGCACTTAATCGAAAGTGCACTTACGCGAAGTTCAGTACAACGAACGGGCGTTGTACTAAACTTCTGTGCAGTACTCACGGACCTTAGGGTTAGGGCACAGATCATGGTAAGGGGATAGCCGTAGGGCTATCCCCTTACCATGACCTGTGCCCTAACCCTAAGATCCATGACGACTGCAGTGCAGTGAAGCACGTTGCAATGTCCTCCACTATAGTGCGATAGTCACAAACTTTAGGGTTAGGGCATGGGTAAGGGTAAGGGGATAGCTTTACTAACTATCCCCTCACCCTAACCCATGCCCTAACCATAAGGTCCATGAGTATCGCACTATAGTGGAGAACATAACCATAAGGTCTGTGAGTATTGCACCATAGTGGAGGACACAGCTTGTTTTTTGTTGTCCTCCACTTTCATTAAAGTGAACTTTCGTGTAAGTGAGGCTTCCTATTACAAGTTCGAAGTTGTGAACTTTTGTTCTTGTAATAGGAATCCATATATATATATATATATATATATATATATATATATATATATATATATATATATATACACCTACATATATATTCAGGGAAATTTGTTCTGGGGATAATATTAGGGTTTAGGTTAAATGATCAAAAAAGGAAACAATTTGTTTCCCTTTTCAATCAGTTTATTTTCAAAGTAGTTCTTGTTCTTCTAGTTAGTTATGTTTTAAACTGCTGGCTTCAATGTTGATACATCA